>NC_136264.1:125958896-126006396 GCF_964187855.1 Myxine glutinosa | reverse complement strand
TTCATGCCCTTTGCTATGACTCTTTAAATTGAGCTCAGATGGCTCCCATTTCTCTTGATCATCAAGATGTTTCTACACCTTGATTGGAGTCCACCCGTGGTAAATTCAATTGATTGGCCATTATTTGTAAAGGCACACACCTGTCTATATAATGTCTCAGCTAACGATGCATATCAGAGCAAAAAGCAAGCCATGAGGTCGAAGGAACTGCCTGCACAGCTCAAACGGGATTGTGTCGAGGCACAGATCTATGGAAGCCTACAAAAAAAAAATCTCTGCTGCATTGAAGGTTCCCAAGAGCACAGTGGCCTCCATAATTCTTAAATGGAAGAAGTTTGGAACAACCAGGACTCTTCCTAGGGCTGGCCGCCCGGCCAAACTGAGCAATCGGGGGAGAAGGGCCTTGGTAAGTGAGGTGACCAAGAACCCGATGGTCACTCTGGCTGAGCACCAGAGATCCTGTGTGGAGATGGAAGAAACTTCCAGAAGGACAACCATCACTGCAACACTCCACCGATCTGGGCTTTATGGCAGAGTGGCCAGACGAAAGCTTCTCCTCAGTGAAAGACACATGAAAGCAGAGTGGCAAAAAAGCACCTAAAGGACTCTCAGACTGAGAAACAAGATTCTGTGGTCTGATCAAACCAAGATTGAACTGTTTGGCTCCGTCTGGCCACTTTGCCATAAAGCCCAGATCAGTGGAATGTTGCAGTGATGGTTGTCCTTCTGGAAGTTTCTCCCATCTCCACACAGGATCTCTGGAGCTCAGCCAGTGACCATCGGGTTCTTGGTCACCTCTCTTACCAAGGCCCTTCTCCCCCGATTGCTCAGTTTGGCCGGGCGGCCAGCTCTAGGAAGAGTCCTGGTTGTTCCAAACTTCTTCCATTTAAGAATTATGGAGGCCACTGTACTCTTGGGAACCTTCAATGCAGCAGAGATTTTTTTTTTGTAGGCTTCCCAAGATCTGTGCCTCGACACAATCCTGTCTCTGAGCTCTGCAGGCTGTTCCTTCGACCTCATGGTTTGGTTTTTGCTCTGATATGCATTGTCAGCTGTGAGACCTTATATAGACAGGTGTGTGCCTTTCCAAATGTCCAATCAATTGAATTTACCACAGATGGACCCCATTCAAGGTGTAGAAACATCTCAAAGATGATCAAGAGATATGGGAGGGACCTGAGCTCAATTTTAAGTGTCATAACAAAGGGTATGAATACTTTTGTCAATATGATATTTCAGTTTTTTCTTTTTAATAAATTTGCAAAACTTTCTAATATCCTATTTTTTCTCTGTCATTATGGGGTATTGAGTGTGGGTTGATGAGGGAAAAAATGAATTTAAACGATTTCAGCATAACGCTGCAACACAACAAAATGTGAAAAAAGTGAAGGGGTCTGAAAACTTTATGAATGCATTGTATATATATCGGAAGATATGGTCCTTCCAGCCCGATAAATGCATCTTGGCATTTACATGGAGTACTGCTGCAAGTACAAATAGAGTACTGCTCTCCCCTCTGGGCCTGTGCTCCTGCCTCACACCTAGCTCGGCTTCACACTGTCGAAACCAAAGCTTTTCGAATCATTGGTATCTCCCGTGATGAAGATGATTCTGAAGGCCTTTCACTTGCTCACCACAGGCAGGTTGGGGGTCTTTCTGTCTTATACCGACTTCTCTGGTCGTGCACCCCCTGCTCTATCCCCCAAATATTCCTTCAGGATGCACAAGATCTGCCAGCAACCCTGTTCTGGTGAAACTGCCAAAATCAAGACTCTGCTCACCTTCACTCTTTCATTCCTCTTAATCCCGCCTCTGGAACAAATTCCCACACTCTTCAATCCCTATCCTCCATCCAGGTCTTCAAAACAGCTGTCCACTGTCGTGAAAATCAAGCTCAGACACGACTTGACTTCTGGGTAGGTTTTAATATCATTTAGATCTCCAGTACATCCTGTAAGAATACATGCATGCAACAGGCATTAAATCAGAGCATTTCATGAGCAGCAAAGGTTGATTCAATATAACAATGGTTAGCGCAGCGCATTGTCAGCGCAGCATTTGGGGCGTACATACCATTCAAACTACTGGATAATGTCACAGTGAGTTCCGCTGAAGTGTCCGCGCGCCCCGGTTGTTCCGGGTCTTATAGACGCCCCCTTCCATAGCGAGCACCCCTGGTTTCACCTTGGTATAATTTCACTACATTCTCCCCGCCGTTAGAACTATACTGCCGCTCGGCAGGTTGCAAGCAAGCATCAGCAATAAACGAATGGGTCACGTCAATCCACGTCAGTCGGTCCACCCGTAGCGGTCGGGGCGGCGAACCTCCCTGCCAGTTCGTGTTCGGAATCTACCGGGCACGGCGTCCCCTAGCCCGGAGTCCCCCGCGTCGGAATAGCCGCCGGAGGTTGGAGTCGGAGGGGGCGCCCCTGCGCCTTCGGGCACGGGAGCGGGGGACGACGGGAGTAACAGTGGTAGTTCCATAGGGGAAGCTTCGATAGAGTCCATAGACTCGTAGACGGGTTCGTCGATATCCCTGTCGTCGTCCCCACATGGGGCGAGATGGCGTACGGAGACAGTAGACTCGCGGCCATCCGCCGTTAACACGCGAGCATGCTCGGGATTAGCCTGGAGGACCTGCACCTTGTCAACAAGGGGGTCGTACTTGCTAGCACGAACCGCTCGTTTGAGATAGGCGGGCCCGGGTTCAGCGAGCCAGCTGGGTAAAGATTGGATACTGCCGGAGCTTCTAGGGTGGTGGAACAGTCGTTCGTGAGGAGTCTGGTTGGTGGCAGTACATAGGAGAGCCCGGATCGAGTTTAGAGCGGCAGGTAGTGACCACGCCCATTTATCGAGGCCTCAGCCGAGGGTCCGAAGGCTTAGCATGACGGCCCGCCATATAATCCCATTAAAGCGTTCGATCTGTCCATTCGCTTGGGGCCGGTACGGGGTGGTGTAGCTCAAAGCGACATTATGCTGGAGCAAGTAGCCCCTCACCTCCTGGGACAGGAACACCGCACCCCGATCGGTATGCACGTAGGCCGGATACCCGAACATAGAAAACAAATTCTGCAGGCACCGAATAACCGTGGCAGCCGACATATCCCCGCACGTGTAAGCAAAGGGGAATTGGGAATACTCATCGACGATAGTGAGCAGATAGCGAGAGTTGCTCGACATCGGCAGCGGCCCTTTGAAGTCCATCGCCAAGCGCTCCCACGGTCTAGTAGCCCTAACGAGTGTCCCCAGAGGGGGCTATAAAAACGCGGTTTGAGTTCCGGACAGATCGCGCAATCACGGCAGATGCGGCGGATGTCCTCCATCGAGTACGGCAGATTGCCGGCGCACACAAAATGCGCGAAGCGCGTTACCCCGGGATGACACATAGTGCTGTGCAAAGTGCGCAGCCCCTCCAAAGTTACAACCCCCGCGCAAGTGGCCGGCCTCGATAAGGCGTCAGCGACCAGGTTATCCTTCCCCGGGCGGTATTTGATGGTGTAGCAGAAGTCGGCGAGTTCGATACGCCAACGGGTGATTTTTCTCATTCTTAATGCGCTGAGCATGTAAGGTGTCGTACATAAACGCAACACTCTGTTGGTCCGTGATGATTTGGAAACTCCGCCCAAGCAGATACGGACGCCATCGCCGAATTGATTCGACGATCGCGTACGCTTCCTTTTCGACAGACGAATGCCTCCGCTCGGCAGAGGTGAGAGTCCGCGAGAAGAAAGCCACAGGGCGGCCTCCTTGGGAGAGAGTCGCCGCTATCGCATGATCCGAGGCATCACTCTCCAAAACGAAAGAGGCACTCTCGTCAATCGTCGCGACAGCGGCGCCAGCAATGTCGACTTTAAGGCCCTCGAAGGCCGCCAGGGTGGCCGGGCCCATGGGGAAAGTGTCGCAGGCCACGAGGGGGCGGAGCTTTGCGGAGAAATTTTGCACCCACTTTGAGTAGTGGGCGAACAGCCCTAGAGCGCGTTTCAGCGAAGCCCGATCGCTAGGCGGAGCCATATCGAGCAAAGGGCGCAGACGCTCCTTATCCGGAGAGACGGAGCCATGGGTCACGGTGTACCCCAAAAGGTCTACCGTGCGTAGAGAGTATTGACACTTCGCCGCATTCATGGTTAAGCGATATTTCCGCGCGACCTCGAGGAAGCGTTTCAGATTAGCGTCGTGATGCTCCTGGTCATACCCACAAACCGTAAGATTGTCCAGATAGACAAAGACATCGGTCAAATTCTCCTTCGCAACGAGGTCATCCATAGCTCTCTGAAAACAAGCGACGCCGTTCGTTACCCCAAAGGGAAGTCTCGTGAACTGGTACAACCGCTGACCCGATTCAAAGGCTGTAAAGACGCGATCAGCCCTAGAGATGGGGACTTGATACGCACTACGCAGATCGAGAGTGCTATAAACGGAATACAGGGCCACCTGGCGTACCAGGGCGTCCATCCCCGGTAAGGGGTAGGCATCCAGCTGTGTAAAACGATTAATCGTCTGCGAATAGTCGATTACCATACGCCGGCGGTGGGCCTCACTCCGCACCACTAAGACTTGGCCCACCATGGTGACCTACTGTGTTCTATGATACCGTCCTTCAAGAGCAGGGCCATTTCTTCCGCAATGAATTGCGCGTCCGCGCGAGAGTAGCGCCGCGATTTGACGGCTACAGGGGTACAATCAGTGGTCAGGTTGGGGAACAGTGAGAGTGGCTCCATGTCCATTTGAGCGAGGGCGCACACAGCGAGCGTGTCCGGCCCTCCGAAGTCTATTTCCAAACGTCCATGCCGCTTAAGGAAATCAAGTCCTAACAGAACGTCAGCGCATAAGGCCGGTAATACCGAGATACACGTCCGGGAACGTGCGTCCGTTTATCACAAGTTTCAATCGACACGCCCCTTTTGTGCTCAACCGAAGTCCCTGAGGCCATGAAGATCCGGCGGGTTGTCCCGAGAACCGGCCACCCATGTTGATGCACGAGTCGCTGATCAATAAAACTATCCGTGGACCCCGTGTCAATCAAAGCTTGCGCAAAAACGCCCGCGACCGTGAGCGGAATGAAGGCCTGCGCTAGGCCGGCAGACCCGGCAGGGCGAGAAGATCGTGCCTCGCGGGTGGATCCCACGCCGGCTGCAATCCTTCGGGCAGCGTCGGCAGGTTGGGCCTCAGCAGGAGCATTGAAGTCAGTTGGCTCATCAGCAGTTTCATTTGCCAGAGTGGGTGTGGGTTGGTCGTAAGAGCAGCCGCCAGATGGCGCTCGAGCCACGTGAGAAAGGTCTCTGCCGTCTGCAGAGTCATTTGCCAGAGTGGGTGTGGGTTGGTCGTAAGAGCAGCCGCCAGATGGCGCTCGAGCCACGTGAGAGATTTCTGCCATCTGCAGATTCACATGCCAAAGTGGGTGCATGTAATTCGCAAAAGCTGCCGTCAGATGGGGCTCGTGTCACGTGCTGCGTTTGCCGCACTTCGAGAGGAGTTTCCAAAGCAGGAGCATGTCGCTTGTTTGAAGTAGGCGTTCGAACGCCAGTCAAGGTCGGACGTGCTGTGACCGGTCGCGTTCGCGCCATTTGTTTCGGCGGCCCAATGTATCTCACCAAGGTCGGGCAGGTAGCCAGAGGCCCGCGAGGAGGAGAGCGGCTCTTCAAAGCCGAGCGAGGCGCCCCGTCCGGCGCTCGATCCGTTGGCTCCACGATGAGCCCATTCAAGGTCGCTCGGGAATGCGTGCCCCGAGCGGCCTTTCTGCAGACCTTTGCAAAATGGCCCTTGGTGGAGCACAGGTGACATGTCGCCTCTCGGGCCGGGCATTCAGAGCGAGGATGCTGCCGATTTCCACAAAAATAACATTTTGCATACCGGGCAGGCCGTGGCCGGGCAGCGGCGGCAGCAGTGAGGCCGGAAGCGGAGTCCGCTTCCGGAGCTCCCAGAGACTCGGCCGTCGTGGTGGTCGGGTCCTCCTCCGTATCCTCGGCGGTAGCCCTCTCAGGTCGCGCGAGTTGCGAGGTCCCCGCCACGACTCGTGGGTGATCATATGCGGTCAATTGTTCTCGGGCATCTGTGTATACGCGTGCCAGCCGTAGTGCTTCTGTAAATGTCAGCTCCGCGACCTCCAAGAGACGGAGCCGCAAGACTCCAGAACTAATTCCGGAGATGAATGAATCTCGGAGCAAATCGTCCTGCACTTGCTCGTGGGTCCGGACGTCCTGCACGCAGTCTGCCAATAGGTAGCGCAACTCCTGTGCGAAGCGATCGATCGATTCAGACGGTTGCTGTCGCCGCTGAGAGTTGATGCCGGCCGTGCACAGCGCTCCGTGTCTTTACGTAGAGGCGCTTCAGCTCGGCTAGGGCCGTAGCGTACGTCCCAAATCGAGAAATGTTCTTTAAAACAGTGTGATGGACCTTGGACTGTAACACGGACAGCTTTATCGCAGCGGTGGGCTCTGTCTCGTGAGCCGCAAAGTAATTCTGCAGCGTGTTGAGCCAATGAGCAAACTCCGATGCAGATCCCTCAGCTTGAGGGTCGGCTCTGAGAATCGGTACCACGATCATCTTGTGGTCAGCCATTCCGGCGATCTAAATGATATTAAATGTCGTGAAAATCAAGCTCAGACACGACTTGACCTCTGGGTAGGTTTTAATATCATTTAGATCTGCAGTACATCCTGTAAGAATACATGCATGCAACAGGCATTAAATCAGAGCATTTCATGAGCAGCAACGGTTGATTCAATATAACAATGGTTAGCGCAGCGCATTGTCAGCGCAGCATTTGGGGCGTACATACCATTCAAACTACTGGATAATGTCACAGTGAGGTCCGCTGAAGTGTCCGCGCGCCCCGGTTGTTCCGGGTCTTATAGACGCCCCCTTCCGTAGCGAGCACCCCTGGGTTCACCTTGGTATAATTTCACTACATCCACCACCATATATCTTCCTCCATCCAAAACCTTGATCTTTTCTACCCCAAATCTACCTCCTTCAAATTCCCTGTTTTCTTTTCTGAAATTCCTTGTCGTGTCCATTTTGTTTATCCCGTGTATCCCAGCCCTCTTCCACAGATCTCCTGATCTCCTGATGTCTCTGTCCTCTACTGTTGCTGTGCTTCTCTCTCTGCCCCCCCCCCCCCCCCTCTTGTCTCCGGCTTCCTTTATTGCATGGTCTCTATGTTAGCTCTTACAAGAGCCTCAAGTTAGTCCACAAAAAAAATTCCATGAGCACGTGTGCAGCTTTGGTTCCTGAACGAACAGCTTCAGTAGCACATACTTGAGTCTATTTTAAAGACTGAGGATCTCAGGTCACAAGTAAAGGATTGTGGAGACTTTAATTATGCTTTCGCTCTTGCGGGAGCTCGGCAGGATGGCCCACGACTTAGCCTTCTGGTTAATGAGGAAATAAAGCAGAGGTATTATTCTCATGTGGCAGTTTCAGCTGTTATTGGATGCAAACGGTGCATTACTTCTTTACTAAGCTAAGAGGTACTAACAGTATATGCAATGCCCTCCATAAGTGTTGCAACAGTGAAGTCAAATGACCAATTTTTTTTTTTAAGTTACAAATTCTGATGAAATGGTGGTGGTTTGTGTTCTATGACCGAATTGATTAATAATTTAATTTTTTAATGATTATTATGTAGGAGCTGTGGATGACGAGAGGACGAGACATTGCTTAGCTGTTCAAAGCTCCTTTATTCCAACAGCACTGAAATCGCGACTGGAACTCATACAGCTTTTATATCGCCAAAACCCTCTTCGGAGGACGTGGCTCCAGCAACTGCCCGCACGCCACGCCCACACCATAAAAAGCCCCATTGGCCCATGCCCGTGGATTATGTGCCAATAAGGTAACCGCTACATGCGCCACCCCCCCCCCCCCCCCCCCCCCCAGAATGCACTCGCACGGGCAATGTCAGTTTTCGGGGGACCTTAACCACCCTGCCGAAACGACTGATGACCCGAGCAGGGACTGTGAGCGGCTTTACGGTGGGTGGGCCAACCGGGGACTTACCCGACGGGGGACGGCCCCGCCGTGGGGGTTGAGCCAACCGAGGGGGCTGGTCAAGGCTTCAGAGGCTGCCGAGGTTCCTCGCGGGCCTCCCGAGGCTGTCGAGGTTCCTCGCGGGCCTCCCGAGGCTGTCGAGGTTCCTCGCGGGCCTCCCGAGGCTGTCGAGGTTCCTCGCGGGCCTCCCGAGGCTGTCGAGGTTCCTCGCGGGCCTCCCGAGGCTGTCGAGGTTCCTCGCGGGCCTCCCGAGGCTGTCGAGGTTCCTCGCGGGCCTCCCGAGGCTGCCGAGGTTCCTCGCGGGCCTCGCGAGGCTGCCGAGGTTCCTCGCGGGCCTCGCGAGGCTGCCGAGGTTCCTCGCGGGCCTCGCGAGGCTGCCGAGGTTCCTCGCGGGCCTCGCGAGGTTCCTCGCGGGCCTCCCGAGGTTCCTCGCGGGCCTCCCGAGGTTCCTCGCGGGCCTCCCGAGGTTCCTCGCGGGCCTGCCGAGGTTCCTCGCGGGCCTGCCGAGGTTCCTCGCGGGCCTCCCGAGGTTCCTCGCGGGCCTCCCGAGGCTGCCGAGGTTCCTCTCTTGCTTTCTTGTTTGTCCGGGCGATATCTCAGCCATCCTTTGAGCTAGGAAGCTGAAATTTTGGCACAATAGTGAGAAAGTGCTTTGTCAAAAACGGTATTTTTTGTTTTTTGATTAATCAATAAATTGAGGAGTTATTTAATTATTAGCGATTAATTAAGTACTTATTTAATTAATCAAATTTCCTTTCTCTTCTGACCATTAACTAAGGCACCTTTTGAGTTAGGAAGCTGTTATTTGGACATGCCAATAACCAGGTGATTTGGCTGCAAAGGCTATTTTTTATTTATTAATTAACCAATTAATCGATTAATTATTTAATTATTCGATTAATGACAAAAAAAAATTTTTTTTTTAAGTTACACATTCTGGTGAAATGGTGGTGTTGTGTTCTCTGACCGAATTGATTAATAATTTAATTTTTTTATGATTATTATTTATTTATTTTCATTATTAATCATTTATTTATCTTCTTGTACACCGCTCCTTTCCTATGCCATCTCCAGGCATTGCAAATCGTCATTGCCGGGCACCAAAGGGGGCTCGGCAGTGACGCACGCTGAAAGAGTACTCAGTTTTCACTCTGGTTTCTTGTTTGTTTGTTTTTGTACACCGCTCCTTTCCTATGCCACCTCCAGGCATTGCAAATCGTCATTGCCGGGCACCGAAGGGGGCTTGGCAGTGACGCACGCTGAAAGAGAGTACTCAGTTTTCACTCTGGTTTCTTGTTTGTTTTCTTGTTTCCTTGGTTGTCCGGACGATATCTCAGCCATCCTTTGAGCTAGGAAGCTGAAATTTCGGCACAATAGTGAGCAAGTCCTTTGTCAAAAACGGTATTTTTTGTTTTTTGATTAATCAATTAATTGAGGAGTTATTTAATTATTAGCGTTTAATTAAGTACTTATTTAATTAATTAAATTTCATTTCTCTTCTGACCATTATTAACTCAGGCACCTTTTGAGTTAGGAAGCTGATATTTGGACATGCCAATGACCAGGTGATTTGGCTGCAATGGATATTTTTGATTTATTAATTAATCAATTAATCGATTAATTATTTAATTATTCGATTAATGACAAAAAAAAATTTTTTTTTAAAGTTACAGATTCTGATGAAATAGTGGTAGTTTATGTGTTCTCTGACCAAATTGATTAATAATTTAATTTTTTTATGATTATTATTTATTTATTTTCATTATTAATCATTTATTTATTTTCTTTCTCATTTGGCCAATATCTCAGGCACCTTTTGAGCTGGGAAGCTAATATTTGGACATGAGTGACCAAGTGATGTGGCTATCAAGGATATTTTTGATTTATTGATTAATCATTTCATCTATTAATTATTTATTTATTAATCGATTAATTATTTATTGAGTAATCAATTAATTATTTAATTTTTTATAAATGACTTATTTAATTACATTTCTAAAAGATACATCTTCGGATGAAGCACTAGTGGTTTAGTTATGCGATTAGCCAATTGATTATGAAAATATTTTGTGATAATCTTTTATTGATTTTAATTATACAATTAATCAATCAATTAGTGTACACCTCTCCCTCCCAATGCAGCCTCAATGAGCTGCACTGCGGTATTGCCGGGCGCCTGAGGCGCCCCGGCAATGCCGCGCTGCAGCATATTTAATTATTTGGCATGGGGCGGTGTACTTTGAATGTATGTGTACTTGTCTTGTTGTACACCGCTCCTTTCCTATGCCACCTCCAGGCATTGCAAATCGTCATTGCCGGGCACCGAAGGGGGCTTGGCAGTGACGCACGCTGAAAGAGAGTACTCAGTTTTCACTCTGGTTTCTTGTTTGTTTTCTTGTTTCCTTGGTTGTCCGGACGATATCTCAGCCATCCTTTGAGCTAGGAAGCTGAAATTTCGGCACAGTAGTGAGCAAGTCCTTTGTCAAATACGGTATTTTTTGTTTTTTGAATAATCAATTAATTGAGGAGTTATTTAATTATTAGCGTTTAATTAAGTACTTATTTAATTAATTAAATTTCATTTATCTTCTGACCATTATTAACTCAGGCACCTTTTGAGTTAGGAAGCTGATATTTGGACATGCCAATGACCAGGTGATTTGGCTGCAAAGGATATTTTTGATTTATTAATTAATCAATTAATCGATTAATTATTTAATTATTCGATTAATGACAAAAAAATTTTTTTTTTTTAAGTTACAGATTCTGATGAAATAGTGGTAGTTTATGTGTTCTCTGACCAAATTGATTAATAATTTAATTTTTTTATGATTATTATTTATTTATTTTCATTATTAATCATTTATTTATTTTCTTTCTCATTTGGCCAATATCTCAGGCACCTTTTGAGCTGGGAAGCTAATATTTGGACATGAGTGACCAAGTGATGTGGCTATCAAGGATATTTTTGATTTATTGATTAATCATTTCATCTATTAAGTATTTATTGATTAATCGATTAATTATTTATTGAGTAATCAATTAATTATTTAATTTTTTATAAATGACTTATTTAATTAAATTTCTAAAAGATACATCTTCGGATGAAGCACTACTGGTTTAGTTATGCGATTAGCCAATTGATTATGAAAATATTTTGTGATAATCTTTTATTGATTTTAATTATACAATTAATCAATCAATTAGTGTACACCTCTCCCTCCCAATGCAGCCTCAATGAGCTGCACTGCGGTATTGCCGGAGGCGCCCCGGCAATGCCGCGCTGCAGCATATTTAATTATTTGGCATGGGGCGGTGTACTTTGAATGTATGTGTACTTGTTTTCTTGTTTGTTTTCTTTCTTGTTTCCTTGGTTGTCCGGACGATATCTCAGCCATCCTTTGAGCTAGGAAGCTGAAATTTCGGCACAAGAGTGAGCAAGTCCTTTGTCAAAAACGGTTTTTTTTTTTTTGATTAATCAATAAATTGAGGAGTTATTTAATTATTAGCGATTAATTAAGTACTTATTTAATTAATCAAATTTCCTTTCTCTTCTGACCATTAACTCAGGCACCTTTTGAGTTAGGAAGCTGATACTTGGACAAGCCAATGACCAGGTGATTTGGCTGCAAAGGATATTTTTGATTTATTAATTAATCAATTAATCGATTAATTATTTAATTATTCGATTAATGACAAAAAAAAAAATTTTTTTAAGTTAGATTCTGATGAAATAGTGGTAGTTTATGTGTTCTCTGACCAAATTGATTAATAATTTGATTTTTTTATGATTATTATTTATTTATTTTCATTATTAATCATTTATTTATTTTCTTTCTCATTTGGCCAATATCTCAGGCACCTTTTGAGCTGGGAAGCTAATATTTGGACATGAGTGACCAAGTGATGTGGCTATCAAGGATATTTTTGATTTATTGATTAATCATTTCATCTATTAATTATTTATTGATTAATCGATTAATTATTTATTGAGTAATCAATTAATTATTTTATTTTTTATAAATGACTTATTTAATTAAATTTCTAAAAGATACATCTTCGGATGAAGCACTAGTGGTTTCGTTATGCGATTAGCCAATTGATTATGAAAATATTTTGTGATAATCTTTTATTGATTTTAATTATACAATTAATCAATCAATTAGTGTACACCTCTCCCTCCCAATGCAGCCTTAATGAGCTGCACTGCGGTATTGCCGGGCGCCGGAGGCGCCCCGGCAATGCCGCGCTGCAGCATATTTAATTATTTGGCATGGGGCGGTGTACTTTGAATGTATGTGTACTTGTTTGTTTTCTTGTTTTCTTGCTTTCTTTCTTGTTTGTTTGGTTGTCCGGGCGATATCTCAGCCATCCTTTGAGCTAGGAAGCTGAAATTTTGGCACAATAGTGAGAAAGTGCTTTGTCAAAAACGGTATTTTTTGTTTTTTGATTAATCAATAAATTGAGGAGTTATTTAATTATTAGCGATTAATTAAGTACTTATTTAATTAATCAAATTTCCTTTCTCTTCTGACCATTAACTCAGGCACCTTTTGAGTTAGGAAGCTGTTATTTGGACATGCCAATGACCAGGTGATTTGGCTGCAAAGGCTATTTTTGATTTATTAATTAATCGATTAATTATTTAATTATTTGATTCATGACAAAAAAAAATTTTTTTTTTAAAGTTAGATTCTGATGAAATGGTGGTGGTTTATGTGTTCTCTGACCGAATTGATTAATAATTAAATTTTGTATGATTATTATTTATTTATTTTCATTATTAATCATTTATTTGTCTTCTTTCTCATTTGGCCAATATCTCAGGCACCTTTTGAGCTCAGAAGCTAATATTTGGACATGAGTGACCAAGTGATGTGGCTATCAAGGATATTTTTGATTTATTGATTAATCAATTAATCAATGTATCGATTAATTATTTAATTATTCGATTAATTACTAAAAAAAAAAAAAAAAAATTCAGTTGCAGATTCTGATGAAATGGTGGTGGTTTATATGTTCTGTGACCGAATTGATTAAGAATTTAATTTTTTAATGATTATTATTTATTTATTTTCATTATTAATTATTTATTTATTTTCTTTCTTATTTGGCCAATATCTCAGGCACCTTTTGAACTGGGAAGCTAATATTTGGACATGACAGTGACCAAGTGATGTGGATATCAAGGATAATTTTGATTTATTGATTAATCATTTAATCGATTAATTATTTATTGATTAATCAATTATTTAATTTTTTATTAATGACTTATTTAATTAAATTTCTAAAAGATACATCTTTGGATGAAGCACTAGTGGTTTAGTTATGCTATTAGCCAATTATTGATTATGAAAATATTTTGTGATCATCTTTTATTGATTTTAATTATACAATTAATCAATCAATTAGTGTACACCTCTCCCTCCCAATGCAGCCTCAATGAGCTGCACTGCGGTATTGCTGGGCGCCAGAGGCGCCCCGGCAATGCCGCGCTGTAGGATATTTAATTATTTGGCAAGGGAGCGGTGTACTTTGAATGTATGTGTACTTGTTTCCTTTCTTGTTTGTTTTCTTGGTTTTTTCTGGGTGATATCTCAGCCATCCTTCGAGCTAATTAGCTGAAATTTCGGCACAATAGTGAGCAAGTACTTTGTCAAAAATGCTATTATTTGTTTTTTGATTAATCAATTAATTGATGTTATTTAATTATTAGCGATTAATTAAATACTTGCACATTTCCTTTCTCTTCTGCCCATTATCTCAGGCACCTTTTGAGCTATGAAGCTTATTTTTGGACATGACAGTGACCAAGTGATGTGGCTACAAAGGATATTTTTGATTTATTGATTAATCACTTTATTGATTAATCAATTAATTATTTAATTTTTTTAAATTAATGCCTTATTTAATTAAATTTCTAAAAGATACATCTTCGGATGAAGCACGAATTGTTTAGTTATGCTATTAGCCAATTGATTAAGAAAATATTTTATGATAATCTTTTCTTGATTTTAATTATGCAATTGATCAATCAATTATTGCGCACCTCTCCCTCCAAATACACTATGAGCTGCAAGGCGGTATTGCCGGGCTCCTGAGGCGCCCCGGCAATGCCGCGCTGGAGGATATTTAATTATTTGGCTTGGGGGCGGTGTATTTTGAATGTATCTGTACTTGTTTATTCTATTTTTGAATTTTGCCCAGTTTCTTTATGCTTAAAGAAAAGACTTTTTTATGTGCTTTGAGAGAAATAACATACCTTTAAACTTTTAATTGCAGGGCGTTCAAAATAGTTTCGCAAAATATCCTTCTCCGGTTTAATTGCAATATAAGCCAGTATGGTGTTGTAAAAATCCAGAAATGTCATGATTGACTGTTACTACATGCTGCCGTTTACAAAGCAACTCTGAAGGAACTTTTTAATTTCCTGAAAACTTGCTTGATTTGAGGTCGTTTTTGGTCATGTTCGTTTTTATATTTACAGAAATTTTAAATCTAGGGTTTTTATTCTGCCCTATATTGGACAAATATGAAGATTGCTTGCCAAAGCTTTCCAAAATATTATTATCCCCTGTTGGACTTAGACCAAAACAGGGGCTTATGGATTGTGTCTTGTCCGTCCGTACATACACAACCATATCTCGGAGATGTATGGAGCGATTTTGTTCATACTTGGCACATAGATAAATAATGATAATAATAATAATAATTCATTTATTTTGTATAGCGCTTTTCCAGAAGCCCAAAGGCGCTTTGACAGAGTGGAAAACATAATGCATAACAATACATGAAAACAACAATTGCAAAAAGACAAGAATCAATTGGGAAATATTTAAAGCAAAAGGAGGGAGAAGGAGAAGAGATAGTCAGGGGTTAAATGCTGTGGGTTGAATGTTGAATGCAGTGTTGAACAGGTGGGTCTTTAGTGATGTTTTGAATGTGGTGAGTGAGGAGGAGTCTCTGATGGTGTGAGGTAGTGAGTTCCAGAGGGTGGGAGCAGCGATGGAGAAGGCCCTGTCCCCCCAGGATCTGAATTTGGTCCGGATGGAGGGGGTCAGGAGGTTGGTACCAGCAGAGCGGAGGTTGCGGGTGGGAGTGTGTCTGGAGAGGAGGTCAGCCAGGTAGGATGGGGCCAGGTTATGGAGGGCTTTGTATGTCAAGAGGAGGATTTTGTACTGGATTCTCTGGGGGATGGGGAGCCAGTGAAGCTTGTAAAGGACGGGGGTGATGTGGTCACGGGTCCGGGAATGGGTGAGTAGACGGGCAGCGGAGTTCTGAATGTATTGGAGTTTATTGGTGATTTTTGAGGGTGAACCATAGAGGAGGCTATTGCAGTAGTCCAGACGGGAGGTGATGAAGGCGTGGATGAGGGTTTCTGCAGCCATGGAGGAGAGGGATGAGCGGAGACGGGCAATGTTTTTCAGGTGAAAGAAGGCTGACTTTGTGATCTGTTTAGTGTATTTGTCGAAGGAAAGGATTTGGTCAAAGATGACGCCAAGATTCCGGATGTGAGGGGAGGTGGATACTGGGATACCGTCGATGTTGAGGGCAAAGTTATGGGTGGATTTTGTGAGCGTTTTTGGGCCAATGATGATTATTTCAGATTTATCACAGTTAAGCTTGAGGAAGTTGATTTGAAGCCAGGATTTTATTTCAGTGATGCAGTTTGTCAGGATAGAGTGGGTGTCGGTGGAGACGGACTTGGTGGAGATGAAAAGCTGGATGTCATCGGCGAAGCAGTGGAATTGGAGACCATGACGGCGGATTAAGTGACCGAGGGGGGACAGGTAAAGGATGAAGAGGAGGGGGCCAAGAACTGAACCTTGGGGGACACCTTTGGGGAGGGGAGCAGTGGGGGATTTGCAGTTATTGATGGAGATGAACTGGCGTCTGTCAGAGAGGTATGATTTAATCCAAGAGAGGGCAGTGCCGGTAACGTTAAAGGTGGATTCAAGTCGGGTGAGGAGGATGGTGTGATCGATGGTGTCAAAGGCAGCGCTGAGGTCGAGGAGGACGAGAATGTTGAGGTTGCCAGCGTCAGAGGAGAGAGAAGGTCGTTGGTGATTTTGAGGAGAGCAGTTTCAGTACTGTGGTTGGAGCAGAATCCGGATTGGAATGTTTCATAGAGGTTATTGGCAGAGAGATGATGTTTGAGTTGAGTGGCTACAGCACGTTCTAAAACTTTTGACAGAAAGGGTAGGTTGGAGATGGGTCTGAAGTTGTTTAGGGTGTCAGGGTTTAGACCAGGTTTTTTTAAAATGGGGGTAACAGCAGCAATTTTGAGGGAAGGTGGGACGATGCCTGTAGACAGGGAGGAGTTTATTGTTGCAATGATAAGTGGAGAGAGAGCAGGGAGGGAGGGAGGCCTTGACAAAGCTGGAGGGGATGGGGTCAAGAGTGCAGGTGGCAGTTTTCATTCCTATGAGGAGTTCAGATAGGTCAGTTGGGGAGAACCGAGACAGGGGATGGCAGGACAAGGGGGGGCAGGTGGTTGGAGGGGGAGCGGGTGCGGCGGTGGTCAAGCTGTTGTAGATGTTGTCAATTTTGCGTTGGAAGAAAGAGAGGAAGGAGATGCAGTTGTCTACTGTGAATGACTGGGTGGTGGTGTTCAGGGGGCGGAGGAGTTTGTTTATTGTCGAGAAGAGTGCTTTTGGGTTTCCGGAGCCAGAGTGGATAATTTGAGAGTAGTAGGCAGAGCGGGCGCGGGAGAGGGCATCTTTGTAGTGTTGTAGGTGGTCCTTGTAGGCTTGGGAGTGAACTGTGAGACCCGTTTTATTGCGGAGTCTTTCAAGTTGGCGAGCACGAGTTTTCATCAGGCGGAGTTCAGGGGTAAACCAGGGAGCAGAATGGGTGAAAGAAACTGTTTTGGTTTTTACAGGCACAAGCTGGTCAAGGCAGGAGGAGAGAGTGTGGTTGTAGTAGTCAGTGAGGTCGGAAGGGGTGTGGAGGTCAATGAAGGGAGAAGTGGACATTTTTTCAGAGAGGGTGGATGAGAATGAGGTAGGTGAAAGAGCGTTTAGCTTACGGAAGTTGATAGTGCGATAATGCCTTGGTGTTGGGGCGGGGATGTTGATGGTCAGAGTGATGGCTAAGTGGTCAGAGAGGGTGAGGTCGGAGCCAGAGAGATGGTGCAAATTTAATCCAGTGGAGCAGCCAAGGTCCAAAATGTGACCACGGATATGGGTAGGAAAGTCGACATGTTGAGTGAGGTTAAAGCAGGTGAGTAAATCAGTGAAGTCAGTGGTTATTGTGGAGTCAGTGGAGTCCATGTGGATATTGAAATCACCAAGGAGGAGGATTGAGGGGGAGAGGGAACATAGCTGGGTCAGAAAGTAGGAGAAGTCAGACAGGAATGATGGGTGTAGTTTGGGAGGGCGGTAGACGACAGCCATGACTGACTGCGTGCGACCAGAGAGTTTAAAAGCCAGGTGTTCAAATGATGGAGCAGATGAGATGGAGATGAGGTTGGTCTTGATGTCTTGACGGTGGATAACGGCAATTCCACCACCTCGGCCCTCCGAGCGTGGTTTATTGACGTAGGAATATCCATTGGGTGTGGTGAGGTTGAGTGTGTAGTAGTCCAGAGGTTGTTGCCAGGTTTCGGTGAGACAGAGAAAGTCCAGTTTGTTATCCAGGATGTATTCGTTCAGGATGAGGCATTTGTTGTTGAGGGACCGGGTGTTGAACAGGGTGAGCTTGATGTTGTTTTGAACAGCAGGGATGAATTCAGGTGATTTAGCCAGGGTTCGGAGGCAGGAGGTGCGATAGTGTGCGTTGCTGTGACCAGGTGCGCTGGGACGAAGAGTGAGAGTGCGCTGAGCCGACCAGAGGACGGGGATGGAGTGACCTGATTGCAAATAAACAAACTTACGACCGCAGCCACGGTGAATGTACCTGGGTCGTCGGAGGAGTCCATTTGATTTGATAGCAGAGATGCATGATGGGGTGGAGCGGGTATTGAGCAGAAGGAGCCTTGCGGCGGAGTACCGCAGAGCCATGCCAGGCAGGAGCAGAGAGACGAGACGAGGCCAAGGTTGAGGAGGTTAAACAATGGTCCCAACCCACGAGAGCGGGCCCGAGGAAACGAAGGAGCCAGGTAGGTGAAGCCAGGAGCAGAGCCGGGACCAAGCAGAGGGCAGGCAGGAGCAAAGAGACGATCACGAGGCTAAGGTTGATCACGGCAAAGTGGAAAATGCAGCGGAAATCGACCGCCGCCGCTACAAATCTAGATCACGGCGGGAAACCGCCACCAAACCGCTGCGATGGTCACAACCCACGAGAGCGCGCCCGAGGAAACAGCGAGCAGGCGAAGGAGCCGGGCAGGCGAAGGAGCCGGGCAGGCGAAGCAGGGAGCAGAGCTGGGGCTATGCAGAGGGCAGACTCAATGGCCAAAAAATCCGCACGACCACCAAAAAAGAAAGCAACTGACAGTGGCCCGGTCGAAGAAGCGGCGAGCATGTGACGCCTGCGTCCTCTTCATACCGGACCGGAAGCACATCATGATAGTTTACATATGCACATCCTTTTATTACCACCGCCACCAAAGGTAGATGGAGGTTATGTTTTCACCCCTGTCTGTCTGTCTGTTTGTCCATTTGTGAACAAAATATCTCAAAGTTGTTGACGGATTTGGACGAAAATTGGCAGAGACGTATGTGACAAAGACAGAAATGCTTTGATTTTGGTTCAGGTCTGAATCCAGATCCGGCCTATCAGTGGGATACAAAAAGTAAACTTCATCAGGCGGAGGTATGCTCTCTACTGAGTGCCATTCTAGTTTTGTGATGCGATCAAAGATTGCCGACTGGCGGCCATTTTATTTGTAACAAACCCGATGTTGAACATGTTCTCAACCATTGGTCGGACATGTATTTACTGATGCTGTTCAAAATTGGCATAAAGATAATGAATGATGGCTTACATAAGCATGTCATTCTCTTTCAAGATCAGATCCAAGATGGCCAACTGGCAGCCATTTTGTTACTTAAACATGTCCCCAACCATTTCCTGAACATGCTTGGTCCAATTTTGTTCAAAATTTGCGCAAGCAGAGTTCATGATTGCATACACATGCACCTCACTTTATTTTGTGTTCTCATCAAAGATGGCTGACTGGTAAACTGGCGGCCATTTTAGTTGTAAAAAAAAAACGACATTAAACACTTTCTCAACCATTTCTCGGACATGCATTTGCCGATCTTGTTCAAACTTGGCACACATAAAATGAATAATGGGTTACATATGCAGCAGAATATATTTTGCAATCACATGTCTTTTTATATCCACAAGCAGCAGATGTATGTCCTTTTTTTTCTTGTTGCACAAGCAACTTGGTTAAATATCATTGGCTTATTTGTTTCAACCTCATCTATATAAACTATCAACCATCTACACCTTGCCTTTAGGCAAAATACCCTACCCCAAAGGCCCCAAAGACTCAAAATGCTCAGAGGACCCAAAAGACCTCAAAGACCCAGAGGACCCAAAAGAACCCAGAGACCCCAAAGACCCATTAGACCCCAAGATCCTTAAGACCCCTTTTACCTTTAAGCCACTCAATACTTTAGACATCTTTAGATCCCTTCACCCTTTAGACCTTTTTTTTAATACCATTTAGATCTTAATACCATTTAGACCCTGAGAAGCTTTAGATCTTTGCACCCCTGAAGTCCCTTTTTACCCCTTAGACTGTAACACCATTTAGACCCCTTACACCTTTCAGACAGATTAGACAGTTTTGATCTTTGATCATTTAGAGCTTTAGACCACTTGGACCTTTTTTGATTACAAATAAATTATAAATAAATAATATGACCAATATTACAAATAAATTTGTACAAAATAAATGTTTGTATTATGATTGGTGTAAATGATGACAACACAGCAATTCATGTACAGTCATTATCCCCAGTTAAAATACCTTTGTACCGCTTTAGCGACGTGTGGTCAGGTGAGCGTCCTGATCTGATCCACGCTAATATATATTATAAAACTGTCTGTCCATCCTGAAATTACTCCCTCAGTTTTGGGACTTTCCCCGCCAAACCTTCTGTGCAACTTTTTGGGGTTCTAGTGAGTGTCCTAAAGTAGGTGGGAGCTTTCATAAATTCCTCAATACAATTATGACTTTGACTTTCAAACCGTACGAAGCTGCTCCCGATAAACACGATCATGAACATTTGCTGGTTTGATAATATCTCAATGCAACTATGATTTTGAGATTCCACCCGAACGACGCCACTTTTATCCATCCTAATTTAGGTGGGAGGTTTCATAAATTTCTCAATACAATTATGATTTCGACTTTGGATTCGTATGAAGTGTTTCATATCCACCCTTTCTCACCGGCAGATTCATCTGTATTGGTTATCACGTCAGATCAATCTATTTCTTTACCTCGCGAGTGTTTGTAACATTGCATCTTATTATATTAATGCTACAGTATTAATTTGTGATTGGAATGATGCTGTTTGGAATGAAAATATAGAGAGATTGAGTTTAAAGCAGAATGAGGAAATGACTTGAGGGTTTCCATCTCTGACATTCACTGATTCGCCATTTGTAGTTTTGCCATTGACCACGTATAGAAACATTCAAATGCAGCAAGTTTTTTATTTTATTTTTTTTCTGCCCAAGTCCATGAACCAGCTGACAATACCTGACGTTCAACTAAAGGTGGCACCGGAATGTGGAATTTATTGGTTCATTGTTTGGCGTTACCAATTTCCACATTGTCTGTTTGCTTTTGGCATTTCACCTGTGGGTGGATGGTGAAGCCGCCTTCAGGTAAACCGTCGGTCGACCCTTGTGAGTATGTATATTAATTACGTACTGGTACTGTTTCAATATGAATTGGACCTTGACTGCGTCTATAAACTACGTACTATTGGAACATACCTTTTAGATCCCTCAAGTTATATTAGACTCATTCAGATATTTACACCCATTACACCACTTACATCTCTTGACCCTTAGACCCTGTAGACCTTTAGACAAATTTGACCCTCTTTACTTTACAACCCCATTAGACTGCTTATACCCGATACACTCTTTGGACCCTTTAGACTCCTGGCCACTATTGGAACATACCCTTTAGACCCCTTCACCCTTTAGATCCCCTGGACACTTTTAGACCCCTTCAGACCCTTTAAACCCCTTAAACCCCTTTAGACCCTAAACACTTGGAAAATACCCTTTAGACTACTTAGACATCTAAGACCCCTGAAGACCCTTATAGAGCCTTCAGACCCCTTAGATCTTTACCCTCATTACAACCCCTAGACACTGTATAGACTTAGATCCTTTAGACTTGTCGGTCTTTGCACCCTCTCGAACCATTAGACCCATTTAGACGCACCACACAAATATCTATAGCGTCTTCTTTCAATATACAGACTATACCTTTTTCAGCAAGTAATGTGCAATCTCCACCAAGAGGGTGGGTACTCACATCACATAAGGTACATCATTGTAGGTAATATCCTGTATTACATAAAATGATGTATCCTGCATTACTTTCCTTATTATCACATAAGGTACATCATTGTAGGTAATATCCTGTAATTATCCCAGTCTGATCATCAGAGTTGAGTACAATTTAACTTTTAAAATTAGCCCTGCTCCTACATCAGATTGTTGGTCAATAAGCTTTGGCTCCGCCAATGTCTATCCAACCTACTTTTGAACACACTGACATTCTTTGCCTCAAAAATTCCTGTGTAAGGTTGTTCCAATCATCATCAACCCTCTGGCTGAAAAATGTTGCACATCACTCCTTTCCTTTCAATTCCATGACGTCATCGCCGGGTACCGAAGGGGGCCCGGTGATGACGCGCGCTGAAAAGGAGTATTCAGTTTTCACAATGTTTGTTTGTTGTACACTGCTCCTTTCCTTGTCCATCTCCAGGCACTGTATGACATCATTGCCGGGCACCGAAGGGGGTCCGGCAATGATGCGCACTGAAAGGGATTACTCGGTTTTCACTCCGGTTTCTTTCTTGTTTTCTTGTTTGTTTGAGCAATATCTCAGCCATCCTTTGAGCTAGGAAGCTGAAAATTTGGCACAATAGTGAGCGTGTGCTTTGGCAAACTGTATTTTTTATTTTTTGATTAATCAATGAATTAATTGATGACTTAATTATTATCGATTAATTAAGTAATTATTTATTTCCTTTCTCATCTGGGCAATATCTCGGGCACCTTTTGAGTTAGGAAGCTGATATTTGGACACAACAATGACTAAGTGATTTGGCTGAAAAGGGTATTTTTGATTTATTGATTAATCAATTAAGCAATGAATTATTTAATTACTCGTTTAATGACTATTATTTAATTTTTTTAAAGTTACAGATTCGAATGAAATGGTGGTGGTTTAGATGTTATATTAGCCAATTGATTAATAATTTAATTACCTTACGATTATTATTTATTTATTTTCATTGTTCATCACTTATTTATTTTCTTTCTTATCTCGGCAATATCTCGGGCATCTTTTGAGTTAGGAAGCTGATATTCGGACATGACAGTGACCAAGTGATGTGGCTATAAAGGATATTTGTGATTTATTGATTAATCAATTAATCAATTAATTATTGACTTATTTAATTATTTTTTAAAGTTACAGCTTCAGAAGAAACACTGGTGGTTAAGGTATGCTATTAGCCAATTGATAAATAAATTATTTTATGATTTTGGACACTTCTCCCTCCAAATACCGTCTATGTGCTGCACGGCAGCATTGCCAGGTGCCTGTGGTGCCCTCGCAAAGCTGCGCTGGAAGATGTTATTTATTTATTTGGCATGGGTGAGGTATTCTTTGAATGTATCTGTACTTGTTTTCTTTCTTGTTTTCTTGTTTGTCCGGGCGATATCTCAGCCATCCTTTGAGCTAGGAAATTGAAATTTGGGCAGAATAGTGAGCATGTGCTTTGGCAAAAAAATTATTTTTGTTTTTTGATGAATCAATTAATTGGTTAATTACTTAATTATTATCGATTAATTAAGTACTTATTTATTTCCTTTCTCATCTGGGCAATATCTCAGGCACCTTTTGAGCTAAGAAGCTGATATTCGGAAATGACAGTGACCAAAACCGCTGCATGGAAAAAAATTGAAACATGGCTCATTGTAAAGAATTCCATATGGGGAATAGGTGTTAACGATGACGTTATTGGCCATAATTATGATGTCATAATTCGACAGGGACAATGCTTAGTCTGATCAGTTTTAAATGTATTGAGCATGATCTATGCAACAATTATATTAGAGAATATAAAGTTATGATGTTATCGCTCACGTGGTCTGGCAGCCATATTGGATCAAAGAAAAAAAAATGTTTAAAAACAGAAGAGTTGGCTCGCAACAAGTTGACTGCGCAGGGTAAGTATTCTATGAATACCATCTAGTTGGCCGATGGATTCCTTTCAGGATCAATAGCAAAGTCTGACATAGAGGCACATTACCCAACTTTATGAAGAACTGGCTTTGTCTACTGTGCTTCCCATTCCCCCTGGCCCAAGGGAGCAAAGTATAAAGGGTCAATTCCCCACACTGTATTCGGAAGACCAACAGTTATGGGGGTCGCTGCGTCCCTTAATCGGGCATGCGGATTAGCAGTAGTAGTTATTGATCAATTGTGGCAGATCAATAATAAAGATAATAGTCAGGTTCACTATGTAATTTCGTTGGAATTTTTGGGGGATTTGGAAAACTATATATTTTTGGAAACTATATTGTATAGTCGGTCAGAAAACCAATGTTGCTATTTGCACAGACTCCTGTATGGCGGCCATCTTGGATTTTCAAAATTGCCGCCGTACAACTAATTTTTCTCAATATCTCAGCTTCTAAATAACATAGAGCTTTGATTCTAACTGCTAAACATACATTTCCAAGGGCCCCGAATCCAATGGTAACAAGTTCGATAAGCTAGACATGACCATAGAGCTCCTATGTGGCGGCCATCTTGGATTTTTCAAACTGGCCGCCGTAAACTTGATGTTTCTCAATATCTCAGCTTCTAAACAACATAAAGCTTTGATTCTAACGGCTAAACATACATTTTCAAGGGCCCCGAATCCAATGGTAACAAGTTCGATAAGCTCGACAGGACCATAGAGCTCCTATGTGGCGGCCATCTTGGATTTTTCAAACTGACCGCCGTAAAACTGATGTAACTCACCTTCTAAAGAGCACAGCGCTTTGATTCATCATTGAGTAAAGTCATCATCATCATCATCCTCATCATCGCTTTCGTTCATCACATCTTGAGAGTCCTCATCATTTTGGCACTGGATGTCAAACTGACAAAGGTCTGTACAAGCCAAGTTGTTTGTTCTGCAGGAACATCTAGATGAAGAACAGTCTGTTTTGCACTGACATCTAACCATTTGAATGATGGCCTTGGGGGCTGGAGGCTCCTCAGTTGTGGTTGGTTTCACTTGTCCATCCGTGTCTTTGTAAAAGCCGTTTTGCAGGGGATTCAGCTGAGGATCCTGTTGAGCAATGCTTGCCTGACCCCACACTCTGGCTTGGATATGGACTCTAAGGATGTGCTGCTTGAGAGCTCCAAGAGTAGGAGGAAGCCTGTCACTTTCTGCCATGTGTTTGCAAAAGAGATACCATCGTAGTTCGGGGATGCTGTCGATGTGGATGCCATTTGGAGAGTAAGCAGCGCATACAAAGTTAGCTAGTGTGGACAACATGTCCTCCGTCACTTCAGTTGCATCTGAAAGCATTCGCACGGTGTCTGACATCTTCACTTGCTTTGAGGTAGACATGCAGCCAGGTTGCTTTGCCTATTCGAGAGAACCTCCCAGTGTTGTCTGCCCCTGTGAAAGCATGAAAGGCTGGCAACGCCTTTGCTCTTTCGACCCCTAGAGCTGTCCACAGTGGCTCTATTTGAAGTATTCCAGAGGCCATGGAAATGGATGTATTCCTCAGCAGTAGGTCATAGTTTGCTATGACTAGTACCAGGACATCTGTGTCGGGAGAGAAGAACACCAACTGAACACCAACTGAACACCAACTGACTCACAGTGAGTGTTGATCTGTCAACAACACTGGTCCTCTTCTCAGTTTCCAGCTTGTCGACAGGCCCTACCATTACCCAGCGGATCATGGTGTATAGTTCAGCCGGAACATCGTTGATATTGCTGGACACCTGTATGGTATTTGCTTCCTGGTCCTTCTTAATGAATTCTGCGATGCTCTTCCGTATCACTTGTGCTGCTTTGTAGATTGTCTTCATGTTGTTCTCGTCATCGCCATCACTTGTGATTGCAGAATGAACCATGCTTTCCTCACATGCATCTGGACAGTAGAGGATGGCCGATTTTCTTCGGTCTTTTTGGAGAACAGATGTCACGCTTGGCAACTCAGTGACGATTCTTTCTTTCAGCCACTTTCTATTGAATGTAGGTACATGCTTTTCCAAGTGTTCTGTGCCAATCATATTGACATAAGTGGTTTCAATGTCATCCATGGAGAGATAAGCTTGGTTTTGTGTTTTGACATCTATCAGGTTGATCATCTCAATCGGACTTGCCCGTTGCAGCAATAGTTCTTTGTCTGCGCTGCTTCTGTTTGCGCTAGGTCTGTCTCGTACTACATGGAACACGTCTTCTCCAACAAGATTTGTGGTACCGAAGGTCAATTGCGTGTGCATCACCTGGTGAGATACATGTGTTGAATCGTGTTTTCAATAATGCATCTTGGGACTTCTCTACAGCCTCTCTAAGCTCTTGAACAGCATTTTCAGTCCTAACCTGGTAGAGTAGTTGGCCATCATCTTTTTGGCAGAAAAAACACTGCTCTTTATCCAGTGGCACTGTACACGAGCGTGTGAACGGGGATGTTGCATCAGATGTTGATGAGCCTGGCTCGTCCATTTCTGTGCTTCCTCTCTTCTGTCCGCGTTTTTTTGCAGTATAGTGTCCAGTTGTTACTGCATGCACATGGCGGTCTCTGGCACATTGTATCTCGCTCTTGTTAGTTGCACTGGAGTAACAAGTACGATGCCAAACTGCCTTCTCTGTAGAGAGTGTTTCTTTTGTGCTGTTTTGGAGTCGTTTATGGACTTGAACGTAGATGCCATCATGCAAACTGGCCCTTTCTTCTATTGTCTTCAATAAATGTTGGTAGGAATCTATTCTGGGGTTTAACACCAAGGATCCTTTCTTGACATCAGCCTTGCATAAAATGCACTGCTTACAGTTCGTGGACTCCTGGGCTTGCCCCGCCCCTTCACCATCTTGTTGCATCTCACTCATAATGTGACATGTAGAACCTGCAAAGACAGCAAAGCAAAGGGAACCGTCACCGATATATACAACCACCACCACAGACATATTGATGTATAATAGGCTACAAATGCACTACCACCATCACCACAATATCAGGTATATTGCTCAGTATATAAATAATACAAAAACACATGCTGTAAATTAATTATTTTCCTCAGCTGTACCCTGGGGATCAAACTTATTACTTTAGTAGCTTGTCCACCCGTAAACAGATTTTTTAAGTTCTCATGAACATCAGGAGTATCTGTGTGTTATTTGGCAGTATGCCACAAAGGCCCACAAAGGGCAAAACACTCGCAGTAGAATAGTATTTCTCATTAGTCAACACACAGGTTCAGCATGTCCAGATTTTAGATTTCGTTGGATTGTTTTTGGGATTTAGAAAAATCAAAGCTCCGTCTTATTTAGAAGATGAGATCCTGAGAAACATCAATTTTATGGCGGCCAGTTTGAAAAATCCAAGATGGCCGCCACATAGGAGCTCTATGGTCATGTCTAGCTTATCGAACCTGTTACCATTGGATTCGGGGCCCTTGAAAATGTATGTTTAGCCGTTAGAATCAAAGCTTTATGTTGTTTAGAAGCTGAGATATTGAGAAACATCAAGTTTACGGCGGCCAGTTTGAAAAATCCAAGATGGCCGCCACATAGGAGCTCTATGGTCATGTCTAGCTTATCGAACTTGTTACCATTGGATTCGGGGCCCTTGAAAATGTATGTTTAGCCGTTAGAATCAAAGCTCTATGTTATTTAGAAGCTGAGATATTGAGAAAAATTAGTTCTACGGCGGCAATTTTGAAAATCCAAGATGGCCGCCATACAGGAGTCTGTGCAAATAGCAACATTGGTTTTCTGACTGACTATACAATATAGTTTCCAAAAATATATAGTTTTCCAAATCCCCCAAAAAATCCAACGAAACTTTAAATCTGGACATACTGAACCTGACTATAACAAAAAAAGGTGTCTCAATACCTTACTCTGTGTACATCGCTTTTTACAGAACTCCAGTTTGAGCTCACTCCATTCAACATGCTTCCCTTTTCAACTCTGAATCTCCATTTCCATGCTTGTCTTTATTGCCATCTCGTCACTGCTGATCAACACATGCTTCTATTTTTTCTACAGCTCCCTCATAATCCTCTTCTGAGGCCATATTTGCTGCTGGAATTGGGTCATCACCTTATGCCCCTAATTTTACACTTTCTTCCTCCATGTCTTCTGTTGCTGATGGATTACTGGTTCTTGTTTGGTTCTCATGTTGGGTTGCCTTTCCCCTCCGATTGCTCTCCTTTGCCTTTCCAGACCATGTATTATATTGTTAAATGGAGAGGGGGTAAGGGGGAGGGAGTTCCATAGCTAGACCGTGGTAAGTGTAGTATGATCCGTGTGTCGAGTTGCGGTTAGATTGACGTAGATTCTGGTGGCTTCAAGACCGCCCTATCGATTAACATTCGGCACACAATCCAGTATTTATAGAGATCAGTGGATTCCAATCTGAGAGACAGAGAGAGACAGACACAGACAGACACAGACAGACACAGACAGACACAGACAGACAGACAGACACAGACAGACACAGACAGACACAGACAGACACAGACAGACACAGACAGACAGACACAGACAGACAGACACAGACAGACACAGACAGACACAGACAGACACAGACAGACACAGACAGACACAGACAGACACAGACAGACACAGACAGACACAGACAGACACAGACAGACACAGACAGACACAGACAGACACAGACAGACACAGACAGACACAGACAGACACAGACAGACACAGACAGACACAGACAGACACAGACAGACACAGACAGACACAGACAGACACAGACAGACACAGACAGACACAGACAGACACAGACAGACACAGACAGACACAGACAGACACAGACAGACACAGACAGACACAGACAGACACAGACAGACACAGACAGACACAGACAGACACAGACAGACACAGACAGACACAGACAGACACAGACAGACACAGACAGACACAGACAGACACAGACAGACACAGACAGACACAGACAGACACAGACAGACACAGACAGACACAGACAGACACAGACAGACACAGACAGACACAGACAGACACAGACAGACACAGACAGACACAGACAGACACAGACAGACACAGACAGACACAGACAGACACAGACAGACACAGACAGACACAGACAGACACAGACAGACACAGACAGACACAGACAGACACAGACAGACACAGACAGACACAGACAGACACAGACAGACACAGACAGACACAGACAGACACAGACAGACACAGACAGACACAGACAGACACAGACAGACACAGACAGACACAGACAGACACAGACAGACACAGACAGACACAGACAGACACAGACAGACACAGACAGACACAGACAGACACAGACAGACACAGACAGACACAGACAGACACAGACAGACACAGACAGACACAGACAGACACAGACAGACACAGACAGACACAGACAGACACAGACAGACACAGACAGACACAGACAGACACAGACAGACACAGACAGACACAGACAGACACAGACAGACACAGACAGACACAGACAGACACAGACAGACACAGACAGACACAGACAGACACAGACAAACACAGACACAGACAGACACAGACAGAGACAGACACAGACAGAGACAGACACAGACACAGACAGACACAGACAGACAGACACAGACACAGACAGACAGACACAGACACACAAGGAATTGTTAAATAACTAACATGTGATCCTCGCTTTCTCGAATTGGACTGCATGGCGTGAGACATCTGGATCTGATCGACATGTAATTATGTCATTACTGAAAGTATACTTCGATGGAACAACCTGTGATAGACCCTCAGAGCTCATTCCATGGTAATATCTGTGGAAAAGGCTCGAGGAAGCAACAGAGCAGCGCACTGAGAGGTTCCAGGGTTGATGCCAAATCCTGTCCCACCAGAATGGAAGCACATCGCTGGATTCTGCCAAGAAGAGATGGGTGATAGGCCGCAGCACCAGCCCAAATACGGCAATGATACTCCATGACAGGACGTATAGTGGCCTTGTAAAGAAGGAGCATAGCAGCTTGAGAAAGGTTACCCCGTCCGCCCCCATCCCCCACCACGCCGATGGGCAAGATGGATACTGTTACGGACCGCAGATAAGATGTTAATTTGCCGAGCGGATGGCGCCACGGCATGAACCGTTAACAATGACTAGACCCGATTCTGAACGTTGGCCAAATCGTGCCACAGATATTCAATTTGGAAAAGACAAAGACACGGATGTGAAGAAGAAGAAGACAAAAAGGGTTTGAAATACGAATATGATTTATTTGCTATTTACAACCAAAAGAAACCAAGGAGAAGGAAAGATAATAAAATAAAGACAGAAGGAATCAAGGAGACACAGTGCAATGCTAGCTTACCTACAGTCTTAATTAACCCAGGACAGAACAAACAAAAGACAGACTCATGCGGGGAATTGCAGAGTGGATTGGCTGGAAGGAGGCATGGGAAGGCCCAGGCCACTGCAGGCTTTGAGGTCCCGCTCCAGGAGTCCACCCGCGTTCTTGGCGGGAAAGCCTTGGTGTGCAGCGGCGCGTATCGTTCACCGCGACTGGATGGGCGCGTCGTGCTGGACTCCGGGTTCTTCAGCTCCACTTCAATGCCACTTAACGCCCCACTCAACTCGTCCTCCTCCAACGCCACTGTCTTTCTTCATCAACCCTTCCTCCTTCAGCAGCAACGGTACTTTTTGCCACCAACCACCAACCCCTCTCTCAAAAGGCTTGCTGTCTCTTTCAGCCACCAACAACCAACTACTAACCACCGTCCTGACGCATGCGCACGCACTTTATATCGCCCCGGCGCCGCCGGCCGTTAGGACACGCCCATCGGTGAGCTCGCCTCGGCCCTGATTGGTCGCGAGGGCTCACCGACCCCGCCCTTAGAGGGGGTGTTGGCTAGACCACGCCTTGTCCCCGGTGCTGGGCCGACTCCTCCCACCTTTGGCTCCGAGACGACCTCGTGGCTAATGGAGTCTTGGAGCGAAAACAACAATCCACAGCTGCAGCAGAATTCAGCGAACCGCTCAATGCAGTTGGCAATTGAGGAAAGGGGAATGTGCAGGGAATCTACCTTGTCTGAATTCGGTGCAATGGAGTATTAATTAATGGAAGACAAATCCTTAGCCTAATACACAGAATAGGGAAATAACTACCAACAAGGAGGAAATCTATGATTGGCTAAACGTGATTGTTTATGACCTAATTACGGGACGCACTTTGACCTTTATACACAACTGGAGGAAGGAGGGTGATATTTTTACAACAATTTACACAACAATAAAAGAAACACAATTCTCATATCCACAACACTGCACCCTCCCCCTCTTAGGCACGTCCCGGGCCTATTACCTTTACTTTTAGTGTGGCACGTAGGTGTAGTTCCCTCTACATTTAACCTGACCCTGAGTGTGACAGTTTTAAAACATAAATAAATATGTCCCGCTGCTCCATTGCACCCTGCCTAACAGATTTACGCCCACAGCTAACCGAATTGCGGAATTGTCTTCAAACTATACATTTACGATGGGGGAGTATTATTTACAGTGACGCTATCTTTATTTACAAAACTAACCCAGGACCTGTGATTGTTCTTTTTTTGGGGGGGGGGAGACAGTCTGCTCTGCATCGACGCACCATGAAGCACCCAAAAACACACCAATACACCCTCAAGCACCAATCGGTACACAGTCATCACTGTTAAATAAAAATAAAAACAACAAACCCTTGGTGGTGTCTTGCTCTTCGGCCCCCTCTGCTGGCTATTGTTATCTTCCTGGACCCTGGTGTTGTCATCTTCTTTGCTGGCGGCCTATTTGCACATAAAATAAAATGCACCAAACGTGTCCATTACTTTTATTTATGGCCCACAAGGGGTCGACTTTGTATGGTTCACCTGTGGGGCATAGGTGCCCTGTGGCCAAGGTCTGCCAGCAAGATCTCGGGCCTTCATGGCCGGTTCCAGCAGAGGGGCCATGCCCCAACCCATGGGGTCCATAAGTGGTGCTCAGCCACAGACATGTGGTCCATAAGGTGGTGCATCGATGCAGACAGCTGTGGTTGCGAGAGTTTCGGGCGCCCAATGGCGGACTCACGCACGCTCCCCGTGGCGCACAGTCCTCGTGTGGGAGACAAGAGGGGGGGGGGGGGGAAGACAGATGAGCGAGGGGTAAGGTCACAAGGGTACACATCAATAAAGGCAATGCAAGGCGAGGTGCGTATGGAGACGGAGCGGAGAAAAGCTCGTCCCTACCGTATGTCACCCCCCCTGTCACCTACTCTACCCTTGCCCTTACCCCATATTTACAACCATCTACACATTTACAAATTCGTCACTAATGTCTCGTCTTCCCCATATTTCCCCGATACCAAATTCGTCTTTACTCCCACTACTTCAAAATTTGCCATCACCAATTCTTCATCAATCCTCATAAGGAGGGAGAGATGGAACAACAGCACAATGTCACACCCACGTCATGATGCGTCTCACAATCCAAACATTTGCACAATAAAATAATAAAAACATGGCATGGTGTGGAGTCCTGTCACCTCAGGTGAGTGGATGCAGATGGTGCAAGAAGATTCTTAATCCTAACTACCTTCTAAATGACTTTAACACACTTTACACTACCCGGGGTCTTCCCTGCCAATCCATTGGCCAACTTACACTATGGGTTCTAAAAACCAATTCCCATTGACCAAACTGTGGTGCTTCTCAATTTGGGGTCTCACTCCCCCGATTCATCTCCCGGTGCCCTTGCACAATTTCAGGACTGGGGCGTGTGGCTCTCCCAGCAGGTCTACCCACCTGCATACCTCCACCACTGTAGTTGCCTCCGAGCTTACCTGCTCCTCACCTAACCTATCTAATTGGGGAGGGCCCCTCCTGGCTCTGTCACCCCTCGGTGCCCTCTGGCACTGGGCTACCCGGGTCCGTCCTCTGGATCCTCGGGCCCCATCCACAACAACTCTACCGGCTCCCAGAGCCCACCTGCGGCCTCACCTGGCCGACATCCTCACAGTGGTGGAGTGCCCAATCAACTACACACACTAACAGGCCACACGCCCAGCCATTTCCACGTCACTAATGCACCCATCCAAACTCCATTCTTCCACACGCACCACAGATGCCAATATCCAACCACAATTTACCTGTACCCTCTACCTAACTCTTACACTACCCTCCCCGGGTATTCGTGAAGGGGTCCATCCTCCTTTCCCCCATCCACACCTTCGCACCATCCACTCCACTCCACAGTTTCCACCATACTCACTCCACGACCATCCATTCCATACTCCATATATTCCACACTCCATGTCTTCCACACAACCATTCTCCATACACCTGTCGTTACACACCTGTGCAATCACATCTGGTGCCACCTGCACCCTCCTTCGCTTCCTGGACCATTTGGTCAGCACAACTCGCATCACTATCACTCATTCAAACACTGCTCCATACACCTGTCCAGTTGCACACCTGTGCAATCACTCCTTTTAACCACACACACGGCATCATCTGAACTACCTGTTGCCCTGCTAACTTAGTGCTCCCCGTCTTCCCTTTAAACTAAGCACATACCACGTCATTATCATCCAAACTAATCTACCTGCGTCCCCACTACAGGTATCATTGTCACTACCTAACCTTAACGTTACCTAAGGTCATCTTCTCTAGATCCCTATCCCTATCGTTATCCTAACCCTCCCGGGCTAGTTTTCACTGCCAACCCCATAACCTAGTGCTCCTTTGCCCCCGCTGTGAGAGATGGCAGAGTTGCCATCCCATCACATCGGGTATCTCACTATAAATTTTGCTCACCAAATTCCAGCCAATTAAAAATTTACTAATCACTCTACCAATCTGCCAATCATCACTGCCAATCCTTGCCAATCAAATTTTGTTTTTCTAATTTCGGGTCCAAAACACTATTCTCGTCACACGACTACTCACTTGAGCCTCTCGGTGCGCCAATTCATCTCTACAGCCCGGCTTCGCACAGCCGAGCAATGAATGCTGGTTGCTTGGTGCCGGCGGTTGGATACGTCCGGCATTCGGTGCAGGGACGGGGGCTTACCCGGGCAGAGATCCCACGCACCATCTCGGCACGGAGCCGTCCAATGGCCCGATTTCGCCCTGCCGGAACGCCTCAACAAAAAGGGGTCGACATGACGACCCTTCCTACCGGGCTGCCCGCTCCGCTTAATGGAGCACGGACGCGGCCGTTCAGAGCGCGGCCCGGCATGGATCCCGCACGGCAGTTCTTTCGAAACCGCCGCGGTCACGATCCCCGCGGGCTCCCGCGGCACACGAAGCTGCCCGGCACGCACCGAAGGCCCGTTCCGGCTATAAGTCGATCTAACCGCTAACCCGGTTAGCGTCGATGCTCCACTTGCATGCTTCCACCCCGCAGCCCGTTCCTTGCTCATACATCCAGCCGTTCCCATGCTCCTCGTCATTGCACCTTCTCTTACACACCCAGGTACACTCATTCCGCTTACAGACCTGGTCACACACCTGACCACCGCACACCTTTGCACACACTCGTCGTTCGCACACCTTACCAACACCCCTCTTCGCGCTCCCTCCTCGGTCACCTCCTCTGTGACAACCACAGGTGTGCTCTCCTCCGTACACCCAACCACGTGCCTCACTACCAACTCCAGCGTGCATTCCCATACATGCTCTACCATTCCAGGTGTGCATCCTTTCTCACCTGTCACAACCAACTCACGCTCCACGTCACTCTCACTGCTTTCACCACCACACTCGGTCGTGCACTCACCCTTACTCTTGACAGCGCACTCTTTCCTCAGGCACCCGTCTGTTACACACCTGTCTCGCGCATACTCCCCCGCTACACCCTCCGTAAATCTCACCACAGGTGTGCACTCTCTCGTTACATCCTCTGTAACACTCCCCACTCCGCGCTTCCATGTGCCCCCCCGCACATGCGCTACGACCAACTCACTCTCGACAGCACACTCACTCCTCGGCGCGCACTTTTTCCTCACACACCCCATGGTCGGACATTCTCGCACACCTCTTTCGCACTCCGTACCTGTCGCACACTTCACCAGCGGCCTCTCACGAACACCCGGGTCCAAACCAACCCCCAAGCCGACTGACTCTTCCCTCACACCATATACATTTCCGCGTATATCGCCACTCACCTTGGCACCTCGTCTCCGCACCTCCTTCGCCACCTGCAAACTCTTTATCTGGTTAGCGAGCACACCATCACGATTTGAGCACCGACCTTGTACATATTCCATCACCTCCTCCTTTATCTCCCTCTTAGTTTCCCTCCGTCTCTTCTTAATTTCACTCACCCCCTCTTCCACTTCCTCTAACTTTTGCTTCACCTCTTTTATTTCCCGGTGCATCTCCTCAATTTCGTCCTCTAAGGCCACCTTGACCGTTTCTATATGCGTCCTCACCTCCCGGTCCTTCGTCTCCATTGCCTCCGTCACCTCGTCCAACCTCGTTGTCAGTCCCTCACGTACCATCTGACATTCCCTCTTCGTCGCTATAAAGTCATTTTTGAGTTCTTTTTGTGTCGCCTTTAACCCTCCTAGTACCGCAGTGTTCTTTTGTACCTGCTCCACTAATTACGTCTGTCCCACCGTCAGCTGTTCCACCTCCTGCGTCAGATCTTCTATGCCCCCTTGTAACTTGGCCGTCCCATTTCTCACCTCTTTCTCCATACGCTTATCACCTCGCTTTACCTCCTCGCATACCCCCGAGACCTCGCTTACACCTCGTTTTATTTCCTCCCCCATTTCTCCCATCTCTTTAGTAGATGCCGCCCTCATCTGTTCCAATTCATCCCTCTGAGCATCCAGTTTACCTTCCAACCCGATTTTCACCTCCTCTATCTGGTTCCCCATCCGTTTGATTTCCCGGGCGGATTGCTCCCCTACTTCCTGCAATTTGTCGTCCATTGTGTTTTCTAACCCCCTTAACCCATTTTTCACCCCCTCTATCTGATTCTCCTGGGCAGCCATTCTATTTTCCACCCCCGTTAACCCATTCTTTACCTCTTTTATCCCATTGTCTAACCCCTCAAATTTATTGTCCAACCCCTTAAAATTGTCTAACCCCTCAAATTTATTTCCCATATTGTTTAACCCGTCTCTTAATTGCTCACTAGTACCCCTCGCTTCGTCCCTCATTGCTCCCAGTTGCTCACTAGTACCCCTCGCTTCGTCCCTCATTGCTCCCATTTGGCCTTCCAACCTGTCCATACTGTCGTTCTTTTTCTGTACTTCTGCCATGAATTGGGCCGTGAAGGCTCACATGTACCCTTGCATCTCGGGCTCGGCTGCTGCGACCATGGGCGCGGCTAAATTTGGTGCCGCTACAACCACGTGCGCGAGGGCACCATTTTGCGCACCTGATACCCCCTCAACCACCTCACCATTGCTCTCCTCCATTTCCTCCCTCTGGTCCAGGATTACCCCTAACCCCTCTTCTAGTTCCCCCACCGACATCCCGTCGCCTTAACCATCCATGGCACGATTTTTTAAATTTAGGATGTTATAAAATCTCAGGCGCTCTTAATTTTGACCAAAATTTTTTTTTGATGTTATATAACAAGTACAAAAAGTTTTAATTAAAACAAAAGCCGCGTCGATGTTACACAATGCCTAGATGCAGCTGTGCCTATAACGTCGATGTTATAGGCACAGGACATTCCTATTGATTCGATTACTTGATGTTATTTTTGTGCAAAGTGAAAATATATCTCGGCAATTTCCCGTGTGTGGCGACGAATTTTTAATATATCTCGGCATTTTCCCGTCTGTTATTTCAAGCGGTGTATGACTGACCATGCCGCAATTAAAAAAAATATATATCTCGGCAATTTCCCGTGTGTGGCGACACGTGAACGAAGCTATGCTCCTCTCTCCACATTATTGTGACGACGTATAAATTAAATATTTCATCGTGACGATTGTCATCAAATGGACGAATTTTTAATATATCTCGGCATTTTCCCGTCTGTTATTTCGGGCGGTGTATGACTGACCATGCCGCGATTTAAACAAAATATATATATCTCGGCATTTTCCCGTCTCTTATTTCGGGCGGTGTATGACTGACCATGCCGCGATTTAAAATATATATATCTCAATGGACTTGAAGTTACAGGCCTTTGATAATTCATTTCGTTCTATAAAGGGCAACTTTCATCGGATTTTCTTCCCGTTTTTTTTCAACCGAGTCTAAAACTATGTTAGCGACTGTGAAAAATGAAATGATATATCGAATTTGATTTGAAGGAAAACTGTGTGAGAGAGGAAGACACCACGGGCCTACAAAACAGGCCTCAAAGCTATGCAAGTTAATAAAATGGTGGATATTTGTTTATATGAAGCCTCTCCCACAATGGGTGGAGCTATGGTTCCCAGAATGGGTGGAGCTTTGAGGTTTTGTCTTCTCTGCAAGAACAACAAGAAGAAGAAGAAGAAGAAGAAGAAGAACAGCAGAGGGCACTCTATGACCAGCGTCTTGCGACGCGGCTAAAAATTTGGTTCCGGGCCTCAAATCTCACCCCCAGACACCAATTGTTTCGGACCGTGGATAAGATATTAATTTGCCGAGCGGATGGCGCCACGGCCCGAACCGTTAATGACTAGACCCGATTCTGAACGTTGGCCAAATCGTGCCACAGATATTCAATGAGGGAAAAGACAAAGACGACACGGATGTGAAGAAGAAGAAGACAAAGAGGGTTTGAAATACGAATACAATTTATTACTATTTACAACCAAAAGAAACCAAGGAGAAGGAAAGATATTAAAATAAAGACAGAAGGAATCAAGGAGACACAGTGCAATGCTAGCTTACCTACAGTCTTAATTAACCCAGGACAGAACAAACAAAAGACAGACTCACGTGGGGAATTGCAGAGTGGATTGGCTGGAAGGAGGCATGGGAAGGCCCAGGCCACTGCAGGCATCGAGGTCCCGCTCCAGGAGTCCACCCGCGTTCTTGGCGGGAAAGCCTTGGTATGCAGCGGCGCGTATCGTTCACCGCGACTGGATGGGCGCATCGTGCTGGACTCCGGGCTCTTCAGCTCCACTTCAATGCCACTTAACGCCCCACTCAACTCGTCCTCCTCCAACGCCGCTCTCTGTCTTCATCAACCCTTCCTCCTTCAGCAGCAACGGTACTTTTTGCCACCAACCACCAACCCCTCTCTCAAAAGGCTTGCTGTCTCTTCTTTCAGCCACCAACAACCAACTACTAACCACCGTCCTGACACATGCGCGCGCACTTTATATCGCCCCCCGGCGATCAAGCCGCCGGCCGCTGGGACACGCCCATCGGTGAGCTCGCCTCGGCCCTGATTGGTCGCGAGGGCTCACCGACCCCGCCCTTAGAGGGGGTGTTGGCTGGACCACGCCTTGTCCCCGGCGCTGGGCCGACTCCTCCCACCTTTGGCTCCGAGACGACCTCGTGGCTAATGGAGTCTTGGAGCGAAAACAACAACCCACAGCTGCAGCAGAATTCAGCGAACCGCTCAATGCAGTTGGCAATTGAGGAAAGGGGAATGTGCAGGGAATCTACCTTGTCTGAATTCGGTGCAATGGAGTATTAATTAATGGAAGACAAATCCTTAGCCTAATACACAGAATAGGGAAATAACTACCAACAAGGAGGAAATCTATGATTGGCTAAACGTGATTGTTTATGACCTAATTACAGGACGCACTTTGACCTTTATACACAACTGGAGGAAGGAGGGTGATATTTTTACAACAATTTACACAACAATAAAAGAAACACAATTCTCATATCCACAACAATACATAAGCAAACTCAGGAGAGAACTAGAAATTTGGAAGGAAGTGGGCTTGGGTGTCAGTGTGATGTTTGTTGGTTATTGGTTTTCACCTTTGATCCCTTTAATTCAGAACCGGAAGTTGATGTGTGATTTTAAGTTGTTGGAAATAAATTAATGAAGAAGAGAAACAAGGGGGGGGGGGGATTTCACTTCCGACATGAAGGGATGGGGTGGGTTTTTATAAAAATGGGACTCAAATCACACCAATGCCAATCCTGATATGGCTTGTAGTTTGCAGAGAACGATTATTACAACATGGCTTCGAACAGCGCTTATTTTACTCTGACAGAGAGATAAGTGAGTTCGTTACATACACGTATGAAGTTTAAAAGAAACTTGTTTAATATATTGCTATAGCATACTTACTCCCAGACTTGAGTCCTATACATAGGGTGGAATAGAATAGTAAACCATTGGTCGGAGAATGTTCTTTTATTTTGGGGGACGAACCTTTTATTTTCTTACCCTGTGGGGGGTGTTCATTTACCAAGTTTCTTTTCTTCAAGTGGTTTAAGCATTAGAGCAAGCAGTCCATTCAAAACCATTGATAAGGAACGGCTGGCTTGGCAAGTGCTCTCTAGCTGCTTGGTAACTGAATATACCCCGTGTTTCCTCCCTTTCAGTTTAGTGTTAAACAATGGGTAATCAAACGTGTTTGTTGTTTATAATATTTTTACTTCTGGTTGAGGTGCTCCCACAAAAACGGCATGATAAACTATTTGTACATGTTAACATGGCCTTTGGTCAAGGAGGAAAAACCCCTTGAGACAGGATATTATTAGTATTAATTTTGTTTTGGAATAACATTTTTCGTGGAAAACCCTTTTGGGGTTGAGGGGGAGTTAAATCATGACGAGCTTCATTGTGTGACCCTTAGTCCCCCTCTTAAGTTTGGTTGTGATTGGATAAGTAAGGACCGAATGTATCGCAGTCAAAAATCTTCAGACAGACAGACACCAAATTGTGTATTTTAGTATGAGGTTTAGCTGAATCATTCAACCAGGAAATGTGGTACCTGTGCTATTCATTTGTATTGTTACCTCTGCAGCCGTGACAATTCAAAAACTTGGTTATTTCTTGCAGGTGCATTTCTCATACCATACGTCACTATGCTTGCTCTTGCTGGCTTACCGCTATTCTTCCTTGAGTGTTCCTTGGGGCAGTTCGCCAGCTATGGGCCAACCGGAGTGTGGAGGCTAATGCCTCTTTTCAAAGGTACATTTATTGGCATTTCCCATGGACACTGGCCCAATTTTATATCTTACCTTTAGAGAAATATTTGAATTTAGCAAATGGACCACATTACTTGATCAACTTCGGTTTGTCAGGTCATATTATTTCTACTTTTATAAACACCAGCCATGGTTTTCAGAAAAGTTGGTGAAATTGTGTAGTGCTTGAGTAACGACAAATTGCACACAAAAATGAAGTTTTACGAGATGCACTGCCTCTCAAATCCCACTTCCTTCCTTTAATAAGTTCCATATGCGTACTATTCACTATTCCTAAAGGTGGGCACACATTAGATAAAATGTTTTATAGAGCACATTTCTTCCCTCCTGAATGCTTATGTCGCCGACCTCCATCTGATGTACCTTTGGCATTTTGCTATTCGTCCATCAAAGGCATACAGGAATGTTGTGGGGAACTAGAATATTGAATATTGAGGTTTCGATGCTTTCCCATGTATTACTTCAGCTCGTGATTGTGGTTGACATTGATTTGTGTTCCATATACAACTAATTAATTGTTCCTCCCTTCCTCATTTGAGGAAAGTTACACATTATTAATATAATCTTATTGAAGAGCAACATGGAAATACCGCGTTGTACCCGGAGAAATACCTTGGCGATTACATTGGGGATTCGGCACTTGGATGTTGAAATTGGCTCAGAAGCCGTTGGTAAAAAGCTGCCGGAGGGGTGAATACCTTGGACATTTTTTGTGGGGGATGTTATAGGATGGTGCCATATTGAGCCTATCTGCTAATTTCAATAACAGATTTATAAGAGTTTGCATTCTATAATTCACGGGGTTGACTTGTTTACACATCTGGTGGGATATCCTGCGAAGCTCGCTTATCTCGCTTATAGTGCGGCTAAAATTTGCGGCCGCGAAAGCCATGCAAAACGCAAAGCACACAGCAGTGAATGTATAAGCAGGTCATGCCCACGGCTCGTAGATGTTTTTAAAGATGGCTTTTATAAATACCGTATGTCAAGCTAACGGCTCGTGAAATTATTTTTTTTTGCGCCCATGAAAAACCACGAATTCGCGGAGTACGGCGGCGAACAGGAAAAAAAACAAATTGCGATTTCTTGGAACACGTCCGCATAGAGAAAAAACACCACAAATTTCCAGGACACTTTTGCGTGAATAGAGAAACAGGTGACATTTTATCACCCGCGAATACGCAGAACCCGCAAATAGCGGACCCGCGAATAGGCGGAACCCGCGAATAGCAGAACGGCGAATAGCGGGGTCACTGAACTATTCCCTCAAAGTTTTGTGAAATCGTACCAAACTTCAGGTATGCACCTACCCCTCCCGTGTGTATGTCCGAAGGGTGTTTTTGAAAAAAAAAATTTTTTTTTTTTTAGAAACTTTTTGAAAGATTTTTTTTAAATTAATTTCAATCTTCCACTTCAATAGTTTATAAAAATGTAATGTCATGTATTACAAAAAAATTGTGCACCTACCCCTCCCATGTGCATGTGCAAAGGGTTCGTTTTTTGAAAAAAAATAATTCTTTAACTTAAATCTTCAACTTAAATTGCTTATAAAAATTAATATCACAAACATTCAAATTAAATTTGTGCAAAAGAAACGTTTGTATTATGATTGGTGCAAATCATGACAACACAGCATCTCAGGTACTTATCCTCAATTAAATCAAGCCCGTTTCTCTATGGCGATATGTGGTGAGGCGAGTGTAGTGAGCCGATCCATGCATATATATATATATATATATATATATATATATATATATAATATATATAACATACATACATACATACATAGACTAAACTTTGTCTTAAGTGATACAATTGCACAGTAGTACCAAGGCCTTATGGATATATGGGCCTGCCATTGCTTTTCTATGGAGGAGAATAGCTTTGACATGGCATTTCTTTAGTATTTCCTTTCCATTATCACCATGGTAGACCACACAATAACTTACAATTCAATTATAAATGTACTTCTACGACTATTTTGTTGAATGTGCTCTGATTTTTCTCATTGTAGGAGTTGGAGTTACCATGGTGGTGCTTGCACTTTTCTGCACAATTTACTCCAACTGCATCATTGCCTATTCTCTTTTCTACCTCTTCTCCAGCTTCCAAAATCCACTACCATGGGCCTCTTGCCATGAATGGTGGGGCGCAGATGAGCATTGTACTGATGGTAAGGACTGATCAATTCGTGCTTCAATAAATTGGCCACGACCCTGATGAAAATGTCCAAGGCAGAGCATTTTGATAAAATGTAATCCATACTTGACTTCATATTCCTCTGTCTACATTGCCATGAGGACAAGCAAAATACCTGATTTGTTCACACAGGGTAAGCAGTGGTACTATTAGTTACAAGTAATTTTCACACCCCATAAAAATTATTAATTTTGAAAGATGTGAAAATATGTTTTGATTACATACCAATTGGATAGTGGATTTTGATTGCAAGCAAGAACACATGGACTTGAACTGTTCCATTTCCCTTTGAACAAGTACCTATTGTGTCTTATCAAGCATGTCTGGGTTTTGCAAGTCTGCAAATTCAGGGAAGTAGCAGAACTTGGAACTTTACACAATAAAAAACAATATATTCTTCTGAAACAAAATCATTTTGGATAGTACTGAAATGTAGATGGTCAATTTTGTGAATGAAGAACAGCTCATAATCAATTTGGATGGCATTTAAATTTATTTTTTCTGTCATACCATTAAGCTTTGAAATAGCTCGTTTACCACACATTCACTAGATACCCAGAACACAACTCTATATATATATATATATATATATATATATATATATATATATATATATATATATATATATATATATATATATATATATATTGTTGCGGATATGAGGATTGCATTTTTTTTATTGTGTGTATTGTATTGGAAATTGCTGTGTAACATTGTTGATTATGGCCCCTCCTGCCTCCAGAGTTGTGTAAAGGTAAAAAGGGCGTCCCGGTAGTTAATTCCATGAAACACCACATTGCAGGACACGATAAAACCCTTGTTCAGTAGCTTATATCTTTATTATGTGTTTTAGAGTAAGGCCTTGTCTTCCATTAGAATGACACTCCATTGCACCAACTGAAAGAGATAGATTCCCTTCATTCGCATTCCCAAAAACCTCCATTTCCCCTTTCGTCATTGCCAAGCCTCGATTGCCAATTACATCCCCTCCAAAGCCGCCATTGACCACGAGGCAGGGTTGGGGAAGAAAGGCGGGTCCCCACCTCGTCAGAGGGGAAGAGTGAGTCAGCCCCACTCAACCAACCACGAACAAGGGGTTGGACTTGGAGAGAAACATCAAGGAGGTTCGCGAAGGTTGAGGGGCGGGGCCTATATAACCCGCTGCGGGACGTTCCCCAACAGATCGCAGATGAGCTGAGAAAGGAGAGGAGCTTTTACACGAGAGTCGCAAAAAGGGTCCAAGAGAGAGCTGGGTTGTAAGGTCCAAGAGAGAGAAAGAAGATACACCAGAGATACGGCAGATGAGTCCAGCCTCGTTTCAACCAGCCGCGTGAAGCCCTGACGGGGCAGCGAGTGACCCTGCCGGCGTGCGCTGTAAAGCCGAATACAAGGAGCTGCCGGCGTGCGCTGTAAAGCCGAATACAAGGAGCTGCCGGCTCCTCGCTTCCCGCCCGGAGTGGACCTGCTCGCTGTGCCCTGTGATCCCACCTGCTCATCCCTCCAAACGATTCCTACCCTTCCATCCATTTGCGTACGTGAGTTTGTTCTGTTCGTGCTGTCCTGGGTAGTAAACTAAGTCTGTATAAGCTAGTAATTTTCACTGTGTTACCTGCGTTTTCATGTCCCCTGTAAATAACCGTGACTGCTCTTTTTGCTTATGTGTGTGTAAATAATAATAAACCCCGTTACTCTTCTGTACATCTTCTTCCTCTTCCTCTTTGCATTCGTCGTCTTAGTCTTTTCCACATTGAATATCTGTGGCGCGATACGGCCAATGTTTGGGTGAATCGGGTTTAGTCGCGGAACAACTGTTCGGCCGCGGTACCTCCGCTCGGTAAATAACATCTAATCCGCGGACCGTAACAATATATATACATCATATCATATAGTACCTTCAGGAAGTATTCACACCCCTTGACCTTTTCACATTTTGTTATTACAGCCTGAATTTCATATGATATTTGAATCAAATTGAGTTTTTTTTTGTCTCTGATCTACACTTAATATCTCAATGTCAAAGTGAATTAATTTTTTTTTTTTTAGAAACTTACAAATCAATTTAAATGAAAAGCTGAAATGTTTTGAGTCCATAAATATTCCATCCCTTTGCTATGACATTTCAAGTTAAGCTCAGGTGCATCAAATTTCCTCCGATCATCCTTGAGATGTCTCCACAACTTGATTGGAGTCCACCTATGACCACTTCAAACTGAATGGGCATGATTTACAAAGAAATACACCTTTCTATATAAGGTCCCACAGTTGACTGTGCATGTTAGAACAGAAATTCTACCATGGAGTCCAAGGAACTGTCCGTAGACCAACAGAGATAGAATTGCGAAGAAGCATACATCTGGGGAAGGGTATAAAACAATTTCAAGAGTGTTGAAAGTTCCCAAGAACACAGTGAGCTCCATCATTAGGAAATGGAAAGAATATGGAACTACCCAGACTCTTTCTCGAGCTGGCCATCCAACCAAATTGAGCAACCTAGCAAGAAGGACCTTGGTCAGGGAGGTAAACAAGAACCATTGACCACTGACAGAACTACAGAGTTTCTTGGCTGAGATGGAGAACCTGTCGGAAATTCAACAGTCTCTGCAGTACATCAAAAATCTAGGCGTTATGGGAGAGAGGCCAGGTGGAAGCCATTCCTGAAAAAAGGCACATGATAGCATGCTTGGAGTTTGCAAAAAAGCAAGTGAAATATTCTGAGAGCATGAGGCAATATACTATGTGGTCTGATAAGACGAAAATTTAACTCTTTGGCCTGAATGCAAAGTGCTACGTCTGGTGGAAACTGAACACAGCTCATCACACATCTTAAACCATCCCTACCATAGTGACAGCATCACGCTATGGGGATGCCTTTCAGCGGCAGGGACTGGGAGACGTGTAAGGATAGAGGGAAAAATGAATGAAGCCAAATACAGGCAAATCATTGAGGAGAACCTGCTTCAGAGTGCAAAATACTTAGACTTTACAAAGATTTACGTGTGTTAGATTGATGTAAATTTCCAATTTACGTAAAGAGTGCAAAGAAGATTTATGTTCCAACAGGCCAAAGACCCCAAGCACACAGCCAAAGAAACACTGGAATGGCTTCAGAACAAGAACGTGAAAGGCCCTGACCAGCCAAAGCCCTGACTTCAATCCCATTGAGAATCTGTGCAAAGATTTAAAGATTGCTGTTCACCGACACTCCCCATCCAACTTGACAGAGCTTGAACAAATATGCAAGGAAGAATGAGAGCAATTCAACAAATCCAGACGTGCAAACTGATACAGATATAATCAAGAATACTCAAAGCTGTAATCACTGCCAAAGGCGCTTATACAAAGTATTCACTCTAAACGCTAAATACTTATGTAAATTTGATATTTCTCTATTTCATTTATTATTCAGTAAAATTTTCTACAAAACAAATTCCACTTTCAAATTATGGGCTTTGAAATGTTTTTAATTATTATGAAGTGATTATGTCGACCATTGAAAAAAAAAAAAACCCTCAATTTCATCAATTTTAAATTCATGCTGCACCAAACAAAATGGGTGTGAATACTTTCTGAAAGGAATATATATATACAGTGTATATATATATATATATATATATATATATATATATATATATATATATATATATATATATATATATATATATATATATATATATATATATATATATATATATACACACACACACAGACTTGGCATTTAATATGGAATTTTTTTTTTCATTCTTGACTTGGGTTTACTTTCTGAACTCAGTATATCAATCTGGTGAGTTTATTTTACCCTTCGGTGATGTCGTTGTTGAAAGAACCATGTCACTGATTGTATTTTGCAGCAAGAAGTCAATAACAGGATTATATCACAGGTGGCATGACAAAATGTAAGGACAGGTACATTTGACGATTGGCTTCAAAATCGGGTATATAAGGGTTGCTGCGTTCTGTATTAGTGGAAAACAACTGCTGCACGTCTACAAAAGTTTTTGCCGCTTCCTCTGGAGATGGTCCGTCAACTTGACATTGCTGTTTGTCATGGAGTGGTGGCTTTACGAAATTCTGGCATAAAACAGCGTGCTATTGCTCGGCAGTATGGCATCACTCAAGGTCAGGTGTCAAAGATCCTGAAACGAAATGCTCAGAGGGGTGTCCCTACTCCAATACCGAGGCCAGGACGTTCCACGCAGAACCACAAGGAGAGATGATCGCCAACTGCACCGGTTAGTCTGCAATGGCCGTAACAAGTCAGCTAATCGGCTTAGGGCTGAGTGGCAGCAACTGACAAATGTGCCTGTATCCAGAAGGCTAGTCAACCAACGACTGGTTCAAGCAGGCTATCGTGCCAGGCGTCCCCAGAGAAAGCCACGCCTGACCAGACACAGCCAGCGCCGATTGCAGTGGACCAGAGAGCACGGTCAATGGCAGCCAGGACACTGGAATCACGTGACCTTCAATGACGAGTCTAGATTTCTGGTCTATCGTCAAGATGGCCATGTCCGAGTGCGCAGACAAGTGCATGAAGCCCACAACGAAGATTGTATAGTGCCAAGAGTCCAAGCTGGAGGTGGTGGGGTGACCGTTTGGCTGCTTTTCATGCAGGGGGCAAAACTGACCGTTGTTCTGAATGGAAACCTGAACCAGTTCAAGTACACGGTCATTCTGGAAGAAACAATGCTTCCATTTGCTCGTGCAGCCTTTCGAGGAAACTTTGTCTTCCAAGATGACAATGCACGGCCTCATCGTGCTCGCATGATCCAACACTTTCTTGCTGACCGTGGTGTCGAGCATATGGAGTGGCCTGCCATGTCCCCGGATATGAATCCGATAGAGAACTTGTTTGGCAGAATTAACGCATCAAATCGACAACTTGGACCAGCAGCCTAGCTCTGTGCGTGAATTGTAGCAGACTATTGTCTGCATGGCAAGCGATTCCTGTCCAAACCTTGGCAAATCTCGTGAACAGCATGCCTCGACGTGTACGTGCTCTCCTGAATGCTCGTGGGGGTTACACGAAGTACTGAACTGTAATTTTACTGTCCGTAATCCCAGTCATAATTCAGCTTTTGTTTTTGTTGAAAATTTTTTTGGCTAATGTGCAAAATAAAGAGATACTTCTGGAAAACGTAAAGAAGTTTAACACAGTACTGTCCGTGAATTGAGTTCGATATCAGTTTACATCACTTTCAAGGATCAATTTATTTGCTTTGAAATGTCAAATGTGGTTTTTGTTTCTTTTAAAGGTCACATTAACAAAATGTAGAATAATTTAAACATAATTCCAATGAACTTTTGGTTCTAAGTCATCTTGAAAAGAAAGTTCACCCCCAAAAAAAATATTCCATATTAAATACCAAGTCTGTACATATATAATTTTATAAACAGGAATCAAATTCCTGCGAGGAGCTAAGTGTGAAAAAATTCTGACTCAATGCGGGGCTCGAACCATGGACCTCCATTGATAATGCGTCAACAGCCCACTGCGCTATTGAGCCAGCCACAATCTCCTCAGGACTTTTCCACACTTAACACTGCGAGATTTATCATGGCCGATGTCATCACGTGCCTGCTAAGCAGACCCTGAATGTTAGCGTAAGTATATGCATGCGTATGTATGTGTGAATAAGTAGAAATGCATTGAAGATTAATTCGAATACAATTTTAGAAACAGGAATCAAATTCCTGTGAGGGGCTAAGTGTGAAAATTCTGACTCGATGCGGGGCTCGAACCACGGACCTCCATTGACAACGCGTCAACAGCCCACTGCGCTATTGAGCCAGCCACAATCTCGTCAGAACTTTTCCACACTTAACACTGCGAGCTT
>NC_136264.1:125210777-125336196 GCF_964187855.1 Myxine glutinosa | reverse complement strand
TTTTAATTATGGATTTTGCAGTGTGGATGAATGCAACCAAGTCGGCAAAATAGTCTTTAATGACTATGTTACGCTGTCTGTACGTTTCGGCTAGAAACGACACGATGTGTTGGGGGGGTATCTGTGACTGAGATGCTGATGACTGTGACAGCTCAGTCACTTCCACCTCGTCCTCAGACTCTGACAGGTCTGATAATGTCCCGCCTGGATCTTGGGCCTTACTTGCAGCTCTCACGAGCTCCTCTGGATGCATCTCCTGAGATTTTGTTGGGTACTCTGGTACACACTCACGAGCAGACTGGTGCTTACTTTCTTTATGTGTGCTTTGGCAAATGGCTGCAGGTCTCTGCGTAGCCGGGGTTACGATTTCTGTTTGTAAGACAGAGCAATTTGTTTGGTCACCAGTCCGCTCAGCTACTGGAGGGGGAACCGGTAGGGCTTCGCGTTCAGGCTCAAAAATGGCCGCATTGTTCGGATCAATGTAGGCTTTATTCTCAGAGCCTGGGAAATCAGTAACATCCTCTTTTCCACTTTGGCGTTCGATATTTTCGTTTGCTGTAAACGTTTTGCCCTCTTTTGCAGAGACAGTGTCTCTGCCCAAGACAGCCTTCTTTATCGCACCATCGGGGCTATTTGTTAGTGGTGCTTTCCGTTTTTTGGTCAGTATGACAAGTTCTTCATTCATGGGTTCGCCAGCAGTACTAGCATCACCAAGTGCCATCTCACTGGGTTTGGGTAGCACCGAGGCGTCGGGAAGCACGGTCGGGGCGTCGGGAAGCACAGTCGTGGCGTCGGGAAGCACAGTCGGGGCTTCGGGAAGCACGGTTGGGGCTTCGGGTAGCACGGTTGGGGCTTCAGGTAGCACGGTTGGGGCTTCGGGAAGCGTAGTCGGGACCTCGGGAAGCACAGTTGGGACATCAGGAAGCACAGTCGGGGCGTCGGGAAGCACGGTCGGGGCTTCAGGTAGCACGGTTTGAGCGCCAGGAAGCACGGTTTGAGCGTCGGGGAGCACGGTTTGAGCGTCGGGGAGCACGGTTTGAGCGTCGGGGAGCACGGTCGAGGCGTGAGGAAGCACGGTCGAGGCGTGAGGAAGCACGGTCGAGGCATGAGGAAGCACGGTCGAGGCGTGAGGAAGCACGGTCGAGGCGTGAGGAAGCACGGTCGAGGCATGAGGAAGCACGGTCGGGGTGTTTTCTTTTTTACAGCCCACATTGGTGTCCCAATTTGCCGCACTTCGTACAAGATGCTTTGGGACAAAACCTTTTAACGTGTCCGAAGGCTCCACAAAGGAAGCACGTTAAGGTGCCTGACGAAGCGTACATTTGATATTGACGATCATTTACCGAAATTTTAAACGAGATGTTTAGTCCTGTATCGTCGCCGCGATCAGGAAGCACCATGAATACTTGTCTCCGGAAACTCATAACATGTTTCATTCGTTCATCCCGACATCCCAGGGGAATCATCGAGATTCGGGAAACAACAGTTCCATACCGGGTCAGAACAGCCATTAACTTATCATCTGTGATAAACGGAGCGACATTTGAAATAATAACTTTAATCGCCGGTGTGTCCATCGGGGAAACCATGACGAACTGCCCACCTTTCAATGACAGACCGGTACTAACAACATCATGCACGAACTTCTCGTCCGACACGAAAACAACAAACTTTTGGTTCATCCGCGACGCGGCGCGGACATTTTCATCGCCGATAACATTCCCTGCAGCTAGGATAATGTCCTCGGTAGGAACACCTTCGGGAGGGACACACACGAAAGCATGCTTCCTTGTTAGGGTTTCAAACCCTTCCTGCCGTGCACGAACACTCGCCATAACGGCGATGTCTCACCTTTCCACCTTGACCAGGCGGAAAGGACACAAAATAAATAAAGTCGAAATGAAATAATGAATAATAAAGTTCACACGACGCGAGTAAGGTAAACAGCACCGACGGAGCAGGTAAACTGAACCGAACGGGTCTGCTCACCTTTGGGCTCTTCTCTCACTCTCTCTGTCTCAAGGGAGGGAAAGGGGCACAGGTGGTAAAGAAGGACACGACAAAGGCGCGATGGGAAAGGAAGGAATGGGGGGGGGGGGGGGACAACACAACACAAGCACGGAGCTACAGCACACGAACACCAGTGCACGCCATCTTGCCACGCCCAACACACGAACGGCCAGCAGGGGGCGCGAGAGAGGGAGAGAGGGAGAGAGAGAGAGAGAGAGAGAGAGAGAGAGAGAGACTTTTTACTTTTTAGACTTTTTATTACAAAAATATAAAAATACAAGCCAGTCGGTGAAGATACTATTCAATACAGGCACAATAATCAAAAATACAGAAAAGAAAAAGAGATAATGACAGGAAATCAAAACAGTCCAATGAACTAGAAAAGAAAAACAACAACAGAAAAACTGACCACACACTGATTCAATCCCAACAAACCTACAAATATATCAATAATTCATTCTCCTGCACCATGCAGATCCCATCAAAACACCAGATGTTCATAAACTCATCAATACATTTCTTTCTTCCAGAATCACAAAATTCAAGTTTGAGTCTTGCAGATATCAAGGCATTAAAAAAGAACAAGACATCACATTGCCCAATCGGCTTTCCTTTCAGTTTTTCCTTCCTCGATAAATAAATTGCCATTTTCGCTGTGGCCACTAAAAACAAAAACAACATATGTACATGTTCTTTCATATCATTGAAACCAAAAATAAATGATCGCAGAGAAAAAGTGATCTTCATTTTTCCAGCCATGTAGTTCAGCCATTGAAATAAAGGCACAAGCCTTGCACAATCAACGTATGCATGGAACACATCCTCTGTGTAAACACAGAACGGGCAACACGTAGATATGGGCGCGAAATGACTCACTAATTTATTAGATGGAATGATCCAGTGTATCATTCGCCACTGGAGATCACCTGTCCTTTTGCTTACCAGCTTACTGTATACTGATTCCCATGCAGGCTCAGATGGGAGTCCTTCCGGCATTAGCCCTTTCCACCTGGCCACTCCATTTAACGGTGAGTTCCCAAGCAGAACTGCAGTGCATAACCGATACAGGTCTTTACTACTGCATTTCTGAAAAATGTTTTGTCCCTCACTAATTGGGGGCAAGTCTCCGTGACTAGGCTGTACCAATAAACCAGGAAAATGCCAGTCATTGGATGTCACCAAAACTTCCTGGGTCCATCTTAGTCCAAGTTGGAAGCTTTTCTTTACTATTCCCTTTAGTATTCTTCCGATTATTCTGTTTGACCATATTCCAGTCATATCGGCTATCTCTTGCACCGACTTCCACCCCCAACCAGAATCATGGCGGAGGTCCAACACTTTGATTATGCCCGCTGTAATAAAGTGTTGATAAAAGTCTCGGCTTCTTGGAATTGCAGGAAACAGTAGGTTGTAAAAAAGGGGTTCTTCCACAAACATGCTTGTCGCATAGGTTTCTTGCTGGCGACTAGTCGAAAGGCTTTGCCAGGCATTCAGAAGGCTCTGATAGAATGATGGTAGATGAGATGTGTCGACATGTTGGAGTTGGACTAAGAAAAGTTCAAGGCCATATCCGAGCCCGCTTGCTTTTCGCAGCACGTGATAGGCCAGAAGTCGGCTTGGCAGTCGTTCCTTGTACAGCAACTGCTGTATGGTACACAGCCGAAAAGCCATGATACGACTTTTTATGTCGATCAGTCCCTGGCCACCTTCAGACAAGGGGCTACATATGACATTTGGTAGTAACCAATGGTGACCACTCCAAAAAAAATCCACGAGTAGCCTCTGCACTGCCTTTAGTAGTGCCTCTGGCGGCTGAAGGCAGATAAACCTATGCCACAGGGAAGAAGCCACCAAATTATTCACCACTAGAACCCTGCCTTTGTAGGAAAGGTGGGGCAGAGCTCGTTTCCACAGTCCCAGTCTTTTTTTGACATGCTCAACAATCCCGTCCCAATTTTTGAGGACGTAATGTGGAGATCCCAGGAAAACCCCAAGGTATTTGACTCCGTCTTCCACCCATTTTAACTTTGTTGGTAGATGCACAGGTGGTACCAGCACTCTTCCAGGTGGAATGTTCTTGAGACAGGGAATCCATAAGGCCTTACTCTTGTCCCAGTTACACTTCAAAGAAGAAGCGAGGCAAAAAAGATTTAAACATTCAACAAGTGCTGGGATATCACTCTCCTTCTTAACAACCACACAGACATCATCTGCATAAGCCGATACAACTACTGAAGGACTCCCAGGGGATACAGTCACTCCTGAAATATTTTTCCTAAATAAAATTAGGAGTGATTCCATTACCAAGGAAAATAATAACCCAGAAACCGGGCATCCTTGTCTCACCCCTCTTTGAACCTGTACCGGAGAGCTGAGTTCGTTATTTATTTTAAATAAACTAAATATATTGTTGTACAACAAAGTCACGTAGGCCCTAAAATTGACACCAAAGCCACATGCTTCTAGCACCCGATACAAAAAAACATGATCCACACTGTCAAAAGCCCTTTCCAAATCCAGGAATATTATCCCAAAATCTTTTTCCAAGCAATCACATTCCATTAAGTCTCTAATCAAAAAAATATTATCATAAATAGATCTGTTTGGGATGCAGTAACTCTGATCATGGTGGACTAGATCACCGATTACCGTCTTCAACCGACTGGCCAACACTTTTGACAATATTTTATAGTCCGTACATAATAACGAGACCGGCCGCCAATTCTTTATCTGTCGTAGATCCCCAGTCTTTGGAATCAGCGACACCACTGCTCTTCTGAAGCTTAGTGGGAGTTCTCCAAGCACCAAGGATGATTCCAGGACATTCAATAATTCAGGGCCCAAAAGGTCCCAAAAAGCCAAGAAAAATTCTGCCGGTAGGCCGTCAATCCCAGGAGCTTTCCCCGAGTCCATTTCACTTAGGGCCTGCGTTAGCTCAGGCAAAGTAATTGTTGAATCCAGGCCCAGGCACTGAGGCTCAGTTAGGGATGAAAGGTGAGAAGTTAAAAATTCCATGGTTTGCTCACAAACATTTTGTTTTGCATAGACTTTTGAAAAAAACTCTCTAATGCACAACCTTACATCTCCAGGGTTGGCAACCATGTTTCCCCTAAAGTCTTGTACAGAGAAAAGGGTTTTGGGTGACTTATTGACAAAATCCATTTGGAAGAAAGATTTACTCGGGGTGTCTGATACCTTTAAATTGTTTATTCTTAATCTAATTAACAGGCCTGCTGCTTTCTCCTGAATCAGCTCTCTCAGTTGAGCCTTCTTTTCAACCAATAACCTGTGGTCTCTTCTGATATTATCTTTAGCCAGTTTACACTCTAACCGTATAATATCAGCTTCTAAACAAGCCATTGTTATATTTTTTATGTCAGTTCCATTTGAAACAAACTGCTGACAAAACACTCTAATCTGAGCTTTTGTATTATCCCACCATAATGCTAAAGAAGAGAAAGAGGGCTTTCTTGAAAGTTGGATGACCCAAAAAGCACGGAAGGCGTCTTTAAACAAAGCATCTTCGAGAAGACTGGTATTGAATTTCCAGTATGCACTTTTGCGTAAGGGTTGAGGGAAAAAGAGGCCCATGGTAACTAAATGATGATCAGAAAACAAAGATGGAAAATGATTTGGAGAGATAACCGCATTCCTGAACTGTGAGTTTATGTACCAACGGTCAAGTCTAGCGAAGGTCATTCTCCCATTGGCACATCGTCCCCAAGTATACTCAGATTTGTTGGGGTAATGCAGTCTCCATGCATCTAGCACACCCACTGCCGAAAAATAATTTAACAAATCAGTACTACCTTCGGGATGAGGTTCTGCTGTATTTCGGTCTATACTGGGTTTAAAGGTGCAATTAAAGTCACCACCCATGCAAATACAATTATTGAGATCTATCGACTGCATGTGTCGAATTAAAGATGAAAAGAAAGCTCTTCGTTCCACACTCTCACTTGGTGCATAAACGTTGAATAGTGTAAACCGAAAATTATTAATGACCAGTTCCAATGAAATAAACCGGCCTTTAATCACCTCCTGGAAGAGGCATGACTCAGGTACCAGGCCTGGTCTGAGTAAAAAGGCTACACCAGCAGAAGAAGAAGACATGTTACTAAAAAAGCATTGTCCTTTAAAGAGGCGACACCAGTCGTACTCCCCATTTTGAATTATATGGGTTTCCTGGAGTAAGAGCACATCAATTTTCTTGCGCTCAAATAAACTTTTCACCTGAACCTGGCGGTTTTGGCTTGCACCTCCGCCATTCATATTTAAGGTTCCAAAGGTGATTTTTTTCATGGATTATCAAAAGGCGTGAGCGGTTGCTGGGAAATCTCGCTCCCTGCTTTTGTAACAGCCTTTCTAAGCCGATGAAACAGCGACCTTGTTAAATGAAATTCATCCGGCCTCCTAATTATGTCCTTTGCAGCCTGGATGAATGAAATTAAATCAGGAAAATGATCTTTTACAATCACATTTCGGTGTCGGTAGGTGTCATTCAGAAAAGAAATAACGAGTTGAGGGGCTATGGATGACTGATCTGATGAAGATTGAGACAACTCAGTCATCTCAACTTCATCCTCTGAATCTGACAAATCAGAAACAGCTCCACCCGGGTCACATATATCAGTCTGCACAGTCACCATTTTGATTCCAGCCAAGTCCGAAGATTTGCTGGAATGTTCTATGGTAGAGTCATCCTCACTCTGGTACCCGGGACATTCAGCAGGAGCTGAAATCTCGGCTTCACCCTCCTGCAGGGAGATGTTCACTGGCTCAGTTGACGAACCAGTGTCATGATTTAGATCTTGCATTGGTAAAGAGGAGCTTGGGGCTGAGACATTCCCAATCCGCTCGGTCTCAGCAGGTAGTGAAGGTGGCGGCTCACTAATGGGCTCACCATCATCTTTAGTCTCACCATCTACTTTTTCTCCCAGGTTTTCGGTGCTGCCCGATAATGTTTCAGAATTAATTAATTCATGTTCCTTCTCCCTGGTGTCAACACAGCTTGTGGACACCTGAGAAAGCCGTTCCAGGGCGTCTGCACCCACACTGTCTTTATCCAACACTACCTTTTTCAAAGTAATGTTGGAGTTACAAGCACCAGGTGCTCTTCGTTTCTTTGTCACCACAATGGGATTTTCTTCCATCTCCTCACTGCACGTAGCATCTGCCACCACAGGTGGGTTATCTGGGGTTATTTCATTATTTACCGAATCAGCGGTGTTGTCGTTTTCACCAACACGAACAGGAGTATTATCTCTACTCCTCGAGTGCGAGGGAGCGTCGCTAGGAACCGTTCGGGTATTTCGGTTTACGTTGTTTCGCACGTTAGAGACCGGGGTGTTATCTCTTTTACAATCAGCGTCACTATGACCTGCTTCACCACACCTTACACACGATACCTTCGGACAAAACCTTTTCACATGGCCAAAAGCTCCGCACTGAAAACATGTTAATGAGGCCGATGACGCATACATCTGGTACTCATGGTTGTTCACCTTTACCTTGAACGTGATGTTTAACCCCGTGTCATCGCCTCGATCCGGAAGCACCATATACACCTGCCGTCTGAAGCTCATCACGTGTTTAACACGTTCATCCTGAGACCGGAGCGGAATCATTGTGATTTTTGACACAGCTGTTCCGTATCGGGACAAAACGGACATCAGCTGGTTGCAGGTTATAAATGGGGGTACGTTAGATATGACGTTGCTCACAGCCGCCATGACGCCACACCCACCACAAACGGCCAGCAGGGGGCGCGAGAGAGAGAGAGAGAGAGAGAGAGAGAGAGAGAGAGAGAGAGAGAGACTGTTTCTTCCTTTTATTACAGAGTACAAAAAATCAGTTATGTTCAGTCACAAAGAAACAAAACACAATAAAATGGTCTCAAGGAAAGGTTATTTTCAAATCATCATCATCAAGTGTGCATATGACATCATTAAAAACCCACTTTTCTTTAAAACATGTTAAATTCTTGTTCATTTTAAAAAACCGGTACTCTAGCTTTAGTCTTGCATTTACAAGAGCCTTAAGGGTGAGCAGTACATCACATGACGAGTCAGAAGCGTTTCCCATTTTTTTCTTCCTGGATTTATAAATTGCAAACTTGGCCTGGCCAATTAAAAAATTCATTAAAACCACATTCCTAAGGGAAGACGGTCCTAAAACACCATAAATAAAAACATTGTGATTGAAGAGGGAACCAAGCTTCACAAAGCGTTCCTGAAGGAATGTAAAAAGAGGTTGCAATCGTTCACACTCCAGGTATATATGCGGTAGGGTTTCAATGGATGCACAGAAAGGGCATAGATTAGAGTTAGCAGTAGAAAACCGGTTCAGTAAAACATTATAAGGTAAAATCCAGTGTACAAGTTTCCATTGAATATCTCCAACATACTTTGGAGTAGGCAAGAGATAAAAACTTCGCCAATTGGGGCAATTGGGTGGTATTGGGGGTAAAACATCCCGCCATCGAAGCCTCGGGTGCTCAGAAAATGTTTTTGCGTATAAAATTTTAACGTACGCATTGTACAGAGTTTTCTTTGGAAAGGCGGGAAGGGATAATGCAGTATCATCAGGGCTGTTCAGGCCAGGGGACAGATTAAGTGGCGGGCTGACAACTAGGAGTTTGGGGAAGTCACCCGCTGTTTCCTCGGGGGAAGGGCCAAGTTCCTCGCAGGTATTACGATACGTTGTGGATATCCCTTGAAGGAACCGAGAGATGATCCTGACAGATTTTATTCCGGTTTTTTGTGCCACAGCGGCAGCACTCAGCCGGCAGCTCCCAGACTCTGTCATGAGGTCTTTCACTCGCAGCAGCTTGGCATCAACAAAACGTTGAACGAGTCCCCTATTATTCAAGCTGTTTTCCAGGAAGGGGTTGTAGCATAGGGGCTCGTTCAACAACATTTCCATGTTGTATGTTGCCATTTCACGGGAAAAGGACAGGGCTTGCCAGGCGTTCATCACCCCTTGGTAAAAGGTGGGCAGCAAGGATGAATCGATTTGATGAGGGTTCATTAAGAAAAGTTCTCGGTCGTAACCCAGCTTGCATGTAAGCTGTAATATGCAGTTAGCCAGAGGCCTCCAGAGTAGGGCTTCATCTCCATATACAAGTTGGCGCACGATATGAAGCCGGAAGACCATAATCCGGCTGCGGATATCAATAAGACCTTGGCCACCTTCAGCGAGTGGCAAGTATGCCACGGGGGGTTGGAGCCAGTGTTTCCCGCTCCAGAAAAAGTCGACAATGCTCTTTTGCAGTGTAATAAGAAGGCTCCCAGGCGGTTGTAGGCATATCATCTTATGCCATAGCATAGAGGCGACAAGATTGTTAATGACGAGAGTTCTTCCGCGGTACGAAAGTTGGAAAAGAAGTCCTTTCCAGCGGGCCAGTTTTGCCATTACCTTGTCTGGTAATCCCACCCAGTTCTGCTGCTCAAAGGTGTTGTCTCCGAGGAAAATACCGAGGTATTTAATGCCACTTTTCTGCCAGTTCACTCCTCCTGGTAGGACAATTGGCGGGCAATCTCCAGGTCCTATCCAAAGGGCTTCACTCTTCTTCCAGTTTACCTGGCCTGAACAAGCCTGACAATATGTTTTTAGTGCCTGAGCCACCGCAGTGACGTCAGTACTATTTTTTATATAAATACAGACATCATCTGCATAGGCAGAGACTTTTAGCGGTGTGGTAAGAATTGATCCAGTGAAGCCAGAAATGTGCGTACGTAATTGGAGCAGAAGAGGTTCGATGGCAAGAGAGTATAAAAGTCCAGATAGCGGGCAACCTTGCCGTACTCCCCGTTGTACAGCAATGGGGCTACACAATACTTGATTAATTTTAAGAACACTGGATATATTACAATACAAAAGTTTAACGTACGAGATAAAAATAGGTCCAAACCCAAAATTCTCTAAAACTCTAAAAAGGTACATGTGGTCAATACAGTCAAAGGCTTTTCCTTGGTCAATAAAAAACAGACCAACATTCATATTAAAATTGTTACAAAACCGAATGGTATCACGGATAAGAAAGATATTATTAAAAATAGTACGTCCAGGAATACAAAAGGATTGATGTTCTCCTATTAGTACATTCATAAAAGGTTTCATTCGATAAGACAAGGCTTTGGCTAAAATTTTATAATCCGTACATAAAACAGAAATAGGACGCCAGTTCTCTATAAGTTGAGTGTCCGCTTTCTTAGGAATTAAGGTGGTGACTGCTCTCCGGCAACTACACGGCAGTTGTCCATCCTCTAAACATTCATTCAATACCCGCAGTAGGTGAGGTCCAATGGTGTCCCAAAAAAACTGGAAAAATTCACTTGTCAGCCCATCCAGTCCAGGGGCTTTATCAGGTTCCAAGGCCTTCAAGGCAGCGGTGAGCTCAGGTAACCTAAGAGGATCCTCCAACTGCTGCTTCTGATCCTCCGCCAATGTTGGAAGGTTAGAAACAAGTTCCGATATTGCATCCTGGTTAATGTCATGCCGCATAAACCGTTGTTTAAAATGTTTCCGGGCACATTCCCTGATTCTGCCATCTTCATAAAGGAGTTCCCCATCATGGAGCAAGCGTGTAATCATTGACGAAGAGGCCCCCCTTTTAAGGCTGAAGAAGAATTTGGTTGGAGCATCAAGGTCGTGTATGTACCTCATCTTCAGGCGCAATAAAGCATTTTGTGCTCGCCTTTCGGATATGGAATTCAGTAAGGCCGTTTTTCCATGGATTTGTTGCCTCATTCCCTGGTAGCTCACACTTGCGGTTCCCTGAAGCTGTTCCTGTAATTCCAGGATTTCATCTTCAAGTAAGGTTGTGGTTTTTCTTTCCTCTTGAACACCATACGCACGATATTGTTGGCAGAACAGTCTGATGTGCGTTTTGGCATTATCCCACCATTGTCTGAGGTTGGAGAAATTCCCTTGGGAGGCAACCAGAATATTCCAAATTTCCGGAAAAATGTCCTTAAAGGTACTATCATCAAGTAAGTTGTTATTAAATTTCCAAAAAGCACTCTTGTGTTTCGGGCAGGGGGCAGAAATTTTGAGAAATGTTGCGCTGTGGTCCGAGAATCCTGATGGGCAAATTTTGGATGACAGAACGAGGCGTTCAAGTGGAGGATTAATATAAAACTTGTCCAAGCGAGCAAGTACAATTTTACCCTGAATGCATCGACACCATGTGTATTGCCTGATTGATGGGTGCTGTACCCGCCATATATCTGTCAAATTCATTTGTTTTAAAAATTTGGTGAGAGGGATTGTGGAGGCAGGATGGGGCTCTGCACTGTTCCTGTCGAGTTGGGGTTGGAGGGTGCAGTTAAAATCTCCACCAATACAAACATGATTGTCTTGGTTTTTTAGGGCGTTTTGACTGTCGAGGGACGTTAGGTGTGTCCCAAGGTCATTAAAAAAAACTCGCCGAGCTACAGGCGTACTTGGGGCATAGATATTAAAAATAGTATAGAATTTTCCATAGTAGTGGAATTCTAGGGATGCTAGGGATCCCTTGTGTATTTCGTCGAATTTAAGCGATGAAGGCGAAAAGGAGGGGCTAAGAATTATTGCGACACCGCCTTTGCGGGAGTCACCGTTACTAAAGAAGGACAGGCCGGGGAAGAGCCTACACCACTCTGCGACACAGCAGTCGTTGGCATGGGTCTCTTGTAAGAGGGCAATGTCAACTTTCTTCTGTAATAAAAAATCCCTTACTTGAACTTTACGGACAGAGCTACATCCTCCGTTAATATTCAGGCTACAAATGGAAAAACTCATTACAGCTATAAGGAGGAGTGACCACCACTCAATTTTTTGATAGCAGTTCATTCTTAGCTTTTTGCAACCACTTCTTTAAACGGTGACGTTGGGAGGAATTGAAATTAAAAACGTGGGGCCGTTTTACCATCAGTTTAGCGGAATGTATAAAATCAGGTAGCTCCGGAAAAAAGGTTTCTATTACAACATTCCTTTTTCGGAATGTGTCCTTAAGAAACCTTTTTATCTCGGAGGGAGGGATTGGAGGGATTTCTTCTTCCTTAAGGCTACCACATTCACTAACAGAGTCATCTATATCAGATGGCTCAGATGGTGTGTCACACTGGTTTTCATCATTTATCTCCTCACCGTCATCACATCCCTCCACGTTATCGGATGGGGCATAGTCCATAGAGGGGGGGGGGGGACGGGGAGGGAGAGAAATGAGCCATCTTCAGGGGAGGGGGGGGAGGGGGGGGGTACTAATTTTTGTGGTTCAACCATATCAGTTTCTAGGTCAGTAGACAAGGGCGAGGATTCATCCACATCTATGTCCTCCAATACCGAGAAACGATTTTCTGTGACGAGGGACAAATCTAGGCCAGAGAGGAGGGGCTGTCGGTTTTCAGTTGTAGGTTTTTTAAAGAGGTGACCGTTTTCATCTGTTGTTTGCAGATGTCTTTTTCCTTTTGGGCAGACTAATTGAAACTCGTCCTGGTTAGTGGGAAGAGATTGCAAGGGTTTGGGGGGAGGGGGGGGGGGGGGGGAGGGAGGACGTGATCATCGGGAGGGGGATCCCATCGGCTACCACGGCGGGAGAGGTAGGATCAGTTATAGCAGGCAACAAGCTGTGATTGGACGATGTCGCCTGGGGGGTGAGATCTATAGTTAACAGGAGATGGCTGCAATTAGATCCTTCAGTAGAGGGAGGGGCCCCTGTTTCAAGGGGAGGGGAGGGGGGTATGGCGGGGGGGTTTGGATTGGTGGTAAGACGGCTTGGGTCGGTGGTGGACAGATTGGGATCAGTGGTGGTAAGGCTTGGGTCGATGGTGGGAAGGTTCGGGTCGGTGGTGGGAGGGCTTGGTTCGGCGGCGGGAGGGCTTGGTTCGGTGGTGGGAAGGTTTGGTTCGGTGGTGGGAAGGCTTGGGTCGGTGGTGGGAGGGCTTGGGTCAGTGGTGGGAGGGTTTGGACCGGTGGTGGGAAGGTGGGGGGGTTGCTTATTCCCGGTTCGGAGGGGAGGTTGCACTTGTGGAGAATTCTCTTTTCGGGGGCAGTCATGCTTAACATGCCCAAATTGTCCGCAGCCAAAACATTTTAGAACGTTGGTGGACACGTACACTGTATATTCGTTCTGTTGATGTTTTAATTTTATTATAAGGTTTAAATCCTTCTGGGAATTTTTTTAAATCATAAACACTTGCCGCCGGAATGAAACCACGTGCCTTAAATCGTTGTTTCGTGACCCGAAGGGAATCATGGAAATACGAGACACGATGGTACAGTATCGGGACAACTCTTTAATTAGTACATCGTCGGATACAAATGGGGGGCAATTTGATATCACGACTTTTATCGCTGGGCTATCTAGTGGGGAAATCATTACAAATAAATCTGGATCGATTGTCAAACCCTGTTCGACAATTTGTGGGACACAATCCACGTCGGACAAAAAAATAACGATCCGCTTGTTCATCCGCGAAGCGGCAACAACCTTGTCGATCCCGACAACACGACCGGTTGCGAGGACAACGTCCTCGACACTAACCTCACGTTCCGGAGGTACACAAAAGAACCCGTGCTTACGGGTCAGGCTCTGAAAGGCCGTAAATCGAGATAGTGCAGCTGCCATGCTGGAACAGCTGCACTTACAACCCCTCCCCAACTCGGGGAGGGTGAATATATAATACAATCTTCCCTACCCGAACTCCGGGAATGGGAAGCAATCAGACCTCTCCGATTTCCCTAGCTTCGGAAAAGGGAGGCAACAAAACAAACTGAAGGAAGGATAAACGAAAGGAAAAAAAGGAAATAGAGGTTTAAGATGAAGGAGCAAACACCGATCGGGCGACGCCCAAAAACGGCGAACCCTTACCAGCGATCACCCTGTGCTCTCCGGCTCTCTCTCCCGTCTCAACGTATATGGGAATCACCAGGAAGACTCCACGAACAGGTACAAGGACATAGAGGGGGGAAAACGGGGGGGGGGGGGGGGGAATGGAGCAACAACACAGAGCACTCACAGGCCTCCACAAGCAGACGCCATGACAGTACAACCAGCATGCAAACGACCAGCAGGGGGCGCGAGAGAGAGAGAGAGAGAGAGAGAGAGAGAGAGAGACTGACTGTTTCTTCCTTTTATTACAAGAGTACAAAAAATCAGTAATGTTCAGTCATAAAGAAACAAAACACAATAAAAATGGTCTCACGGAAAAGTTATTATCAAATCATCATCATCAAGTGTGCATATGACATCATTAAAAACCCATTTTTCTTTAAAACATGTTAAATTCTTGTTCATTTTAAAAAACCGGTATTCTAGCTTTAGTCTTGCATTTACAAGAGCCTTAAGGGTGAGCAGTACATTATATGCCGAGTCAGAAGCGTTTCCCATTTTTTTCTTCCTGGATTTATAAATTGCAAACTTGGCCTGGCCAATTAAAAAATTCATTAAAACCACATTCCTAAGGGAAGACGGTCCTAAAACACCATAAATAAAAACATTGTGATTGAAGAGGGAACCAAGCTTCACAAAGCGTTCCTGAAGGAATGTGAAAAGAGGTTGCAATCGTTCACACTCAAGGTATATATGCGGCAGGGTTTCAATGGATGCACAGAAAGGGCATAGATTAGAGTTAGCAGTAGAAAACCGGTTCAGTAAAACATTATAAGGTAAAATCCAGTGTACAAGTTTCCATTGAATATCTCCAACATACTTTGGAGTAGGTAAGAGATAAAAACTTCGCCAATTGGGGCAATTGGGTGGTATTGGGGGTAAAACATCCCGCCATCGAAGCCTCGGGTGCTCAGAGAATGTTTTTGCGTATAAAATTTTAACGTACGCGTTGTACAAAGTTTTCTTTGGAAAGGCGGGAAGGGATAATGCAGTATCATCAGGGCTGTTCAGGCCAGGGGACAGATTAAGTGGCGGGCTGAAGACTAGGAGTTTGGGGAAGTCCCCCGCTGTTTCCTCGGGGGAAGGGCCAAGTTCCTCGCAGGTATTACGATACGTTGCGGATATCCCTTGAAGGAACCGAGAGATGATCCTGACAGATTTTATTCCGGTTTTTTGTGCCACAGCGGCAGCACTCAGCCGGCAGCTCCCAGACTCTGTCATGAGGTCTTTCACTCGCAGCAGCTTGGCATCAACAAAGCGTTGAACGAGTCCCCTATTATTCAAGCTGTTTTCCAGGAAGGGGTTGTAGCATAGGGGCTCATTCATCAACATTTCCATGTTGTATGTTGCCATTTCACGGGAAAAGGACAGGGCTTGCCAGGCGTTCATCACCCCTTGGTAAAAGGTGGGCAGCAAGGATGAATCGATTTGATGAGGGTTCATCAAGAAAAGTTCTCGGTCGTAACCCAGCTTGCATGTAAGCTGTAATATGCAGTTAGCCAGAGGCCTCCAGAGTAGGGTTTCATCTCCATATACAAGTTGGCGCACGATATGAAGCCGGAAGACCATAATCCGGCTGCGGATATCAATAAGACCTTGGCCACCTTCAGTGAGTGGTAAGTATGCCACGGGGGGTTGGAGCCAGTGTTTCCCGCTCCAGAAAAAGTCGACAATGCTCTTTTGCAGTGTAATAAGAAGGCTCCCGGGCGGTTGTAGGCATATCATCTTATGCCATAGCATAGAGGCGACAAGATTGTTAATGACGAGAGTTCTTCCGCGGTACGAAAGTTGAAAAAGAAGTCCTTTCCAGCGGGCCAGTTTTGCCATTACCTTGTCTGGTAATCCCACCCAGTTCTGCTGCTCAAAGGTGTTGTCTCCGAGGAAAATACCGAGGTATTTAATGCCACTTTTCTGCCAGTTCACTCCTCCTGGTAGGACAATTGGTGGGCAATCTCCAGGTCCTATCCAAAGGGCTTCACTCTTCTTCCAGTTTACCTGGCCTGAACAAGCCTGACAATATGTTTTTAGTGCTTGAGCCACCGCAGTGACGTCAGCACTATTTTTTATATAAATACAGACATCATCTGCCTAGGCAGAGACTTTTAGCGGTGTGGTAAGAATTGATCCAGTGAAGCCAGAAATGTGCGTACGTAATTGGAGCAGAAGAGGTTCGATGGCAAGAGAGTATAAAAGTCCAGATAGCGGGCAACCTTGCCGTACTCCCCGTTGTACAGCAATGGGGCTACACAATAGTTGATTAATTTTAAGAACACTGGATATATTACAATACAAAAGTTTAACGTACGAGATAAAATTAGGTCCAAACCCAAAATTCTCTAAAACTCTAAAAAGGTACATGTGGTCAATACAGTCAAAGGCTTTTCCTTGGTCAATAAAAAACAGACCAACATTCATATTAAAATTGTTACAAAACCGAATGGTATCACGGATAAGAAAGATATTATTAAAAATAGTACGTCCAGGAATACAAAAGGATTGATGTTCTCCTATTAGTACATTCATAAAAGGTTTCATTCGATTAGACAAGGCTTTGGCTAAAATTTTATAATCCGTACATAAAACAGAAATAGGACGCCAGTTCTCTATAAGTTGAGTGTCCGCTTTCTTAGGAATTAAGGTGGTGACTGCTCTCCGGCAACTCCACGGCAGTTGTCCATCCTCTAAACATTCATTCAATACCCGCAATAGGTGAGGTCCAATGGTGTCCCAAAAAACCTGGAAAAATTCACTTGTCAGCCCATCCAGTCCAGGGGCTTTATCAGGTTCCAAGGCCTTCAAGGCAGCGGTGAGCTCAGGTAACCTAAGAGGATCCTCCAACTGCTGCTTCTGATCCTCCGCCAATGTTGGAAGGTTAGAAACAAGTTCCGATATTGCATCCTGGTTAATGTCATGCCGCATAAACCGTTGTTTAAAATGTTTCCGGGCACATTCCCTGATTCTGCCATCTTCATAAAGGAGTTCCCCATCATGGAGCAAGCGTGTAATCATTGACGAAGTGGCCCCCCTTTTAAGGCTGAAGAAGAATTTGGTTGGAGCATCAAGGTCGTGTATGTACCTCATCTTCAGGCGCAATAAAGCATTTTGTGCTCGCCTTTCGGATATGGAATTCAGTAAGGCCGTTTTTCCATGGATTTGTTGCCTCATTCCCTGGTAGCTCACACTTGCGGTTCCCTGAAGCTGTTCCTGTAATTCCAGGATTTCATCTTCAAGTAAGGTTGTGGTTTTTCTTTCCTCTTGAACACCATACGCACGATATTGTTGGCAGAATAGTCTGATGTGCGTTTTGGCATTATCCCACCATTGTCTGAGGTTTGAGAAATTCCCTTGGGAGGCAACCAGAATATTCCAAATTTCCGGAAAAATGTCCTTAAAGGTACTATCATCAAGTAAGTTGTTATTAAATTTCCAAAAAGCACTCTTGTGTTTCGGGCAGGGGGCAGAAATTTTGAGAAATGTTGCGCTGTGGTCCGAGAATCCTGATGGGCAAATTTTGGATGACAGAACGAGGCGTTCAAGTGGAGGATTAATATAAAACTTGTCCAAGCGAGCAAGTACAATATTACCCTGAATGCATCGACACCATGTGTATTGCCTGATTGATGGGTGCTGTACCCGCCATATATCTGTCAAATTCATTTGTTTTAAAAATTTGGTGAGAGGGATTGTGGAGGCAGGATGGGGCTCTGCACTGTTCCTGTCTAGTTGGGGTTGAAGGGTGCAGTTAAAATCTCCACCAATACAAACATGATTGTCTTGGTTTTTTAGGGCGTTTTGGCTGTCGAGGGACGTTAGGTGTGTCCCAAGGTCATTTAAAAAAACTCGCCGAGCTACAGGCGTACTTGGGGCATAGATATTAAAAATAGTATAGAATTTTCCACAGTAGTGGAATTCTAGGGATGCTAGGGATCCCTTGTGTATTTCGTCGAATTTAAGCGATGAAGGCGAAAAGGAGGGGCTAAGAATTATTGCGACACCGCCTTTGCGGGAGTCACCTTTACTAAAGAAGGACAGGCCGGGGAAGAGCCTACACCACTCTGCGACACAGTAGTCGTTGGCATGGGTCTCTTGTAAGAGGGCAATGTCAACTTTCTTCTGTAATAAAAAATCCCTTACTTGAACTTTACGGACAGAGCTACATCCTCCGTTAATATTCAAGCTACAAATGGAAAAACTCATTACAGCTATAAGGAGGAGTGACCACCACTCAATTTTTTGATAGCAGTTCATTCTTAGCTTTTTGCGACCACTTCTTTAAACGGTGACGTTGGGAGGAATTGAAATTAAAAACGTGGGGCCGTTTTACCATCAGTCTAGTGGAATGTATAAAATCAGGTAGCTCCGGAAAAAAGGTTTCTATTACAACATTCCTTTTTCGGAATGTGTCCTTAAGAAACCTTTTTATCTCGGAGGGAGGGATTGGAGGGATTTCTTCTTCCTTGAGGCTACCACATTCACTAACAGCGTCATCTATATCAGATGGCTCAGATGGTGTGTCACACTGGTTTTCATCATTTATCTCCTCACCGTCATCACATCCCTCCACGTTATCGGATGGGGCATAGTCCATAGAGGGGGGGGGGGACGGGGAGGGCATCTTCAGGGGAGGGGGGGGGGTACTAATTTTTGCGGTTCAACCATATCAGTTTCTAGGTCAGTAGACAAGGGCGAGGATTCATCCACATCTATGTCCTCCAATACCGAGAAACGATTTTCTGTGACGAGGGACAAATCTAGGCCAGAGAGGGGGGGCTGTCGGTTTTCAGTTGTAGGTTTTTTAAAGAGATGACCGTTTTCATCTGTTGTTTGCAGATGTCTTTTTCCTTTTGGGCAGACTAATTGAAACTCGTCCTGGTTAGTGGGAAGAGATTGCAAGGGTTTGGGGGGAGGGGGGGGGAGGGAGGACGTGATCATCGGGAGGGGATTCCCATCGGCTACCACGGCGGGAGAGGTAGGATCAGTTATAGCAGGCAACAAGCTGTGATTGGACGATGTCGCCTGGGGGGTGAGATCTATAGTTAACAGGAGATGGCTGCAATTAGATCCTTCAGTAGAGGGAGGGGCCCCTGTTTCAAGGGGAGGGGAAGGGGGTACGGCGGGGGGGTTTGGATTGGTGGTAAGAGGGCTTGGGTCGGTGGTGGACAGATTGGGATCAGTGGTGGTAAGGCTTGGGTCGATGGTGGGAAGGTTCGGGTCGGTGGTGGGAAAGCTTGGTTCGGCGGCGGGAGGGCTTGGTTCGGTGGTGGGAAGGCTTGGGTCAGTGGTGGAAGGGTTTGGACCGGTGGTGGGAAGGTGGGGGGGTTGCTTATTCCCGGTTCGGAGGGGAGGTTGCACTTGTGGAGAATTCTCTTTTCGGGGGCAGTCATGCTTAACATGCCCAAATTGTCCGCAGCCAAAACATTTTAGAACGTTGGTGGACACGTACACTGTATATTCGTTCTGTTGATGTTTTAATTTTATTATAAGGTTTAAATCCTTCTGGGAATTTTTTAAAATCATAAACACTTGCCGCCGGAATGAAACCACGTGCCTTAAATCGTTGTTTCGTGACCCAAAGGGAATCATGGAGATACGAGACACGATGGTACCGTATCGGGCCAACTCTTTAATTAGTACATCGTCGGATACAAATGGGGGGCAATTTGATATCACGACTTTTATCGCTGGGCTATCTAGTGGGGAAATCATTACAAATAAATCTGGATCGATTGTCAAACCCTGTTCGACAATTTGTGGGACACAATCCACGTCGGACAAAAAAATAACGATTCGCTTGTTCATCCGCGAAGCGGCAACAACCTTGTCGATCCCGACAACACGACCGGTTGCGAGGACAACGTCCTCGACACTAACCTCACGTTCCGGAGGTACACAAAAGAACCCGTGCTTACGGGTCAGGCTCTGAAAGGCCGTAAATCGAGATAGTGCAGCTGCCATGCTGGAACAGCTGCACTTACAACCCCTCCCCAACTCGGGGAGGGTGAATATATAATACAATCTTCCCTACCCGAACTCCGGGAATGGGAAGCAATCAGACCTCTCCGATTCCCCTAACTTTGGAAAAGGGAGGCAACAAAACAAACTGAAGGAAGGATAAACGAAAGGAAAAAAAGGAAAATAGAGGTTTAAGATGAAGGAGCAAACACCGATCGGGCGACGCCCAAAAACGGCGAACCCTTACCAGCGATCACCCTGTGCTCTCCGGCTCTCTCTCCCGTCTCAACGTATATGGGAATCACCAGGAAGACTCCACGAACAGGTACAAGGACACAGAGGGGGGAAAACGGGAGGGGGGGGGGGGGGATGGAGCAACAACACAGAGCACTCACAGGCCTCCACAAGCAGACGCCATGACAGTACAACCAGCATGCAAACGACCAGCAGGGGGGGCGCGAGAGAGAGAGAGAGAGAGAGAGAAACAGAGAGAGAGAGAGACTTTGACTTTTTAGTCCTTTTATTACAAAAATATAAAAGTAACAATGTACACGTTTTACAATAAAATCAATAATGCCAACAAAAAGAAAAAAAAGAAAAAGAAGAAGCACCCAATGATCATCAAATAAAAAACAATCAGTATTTCACAACAGTATTCTAAATTCATTTTCTTTAACCTCACAAAACCCACCAACACACCAAGTATCAACAAAGTTATGAAAATTTCCGGACTCGTTGGACAGGGTAAATTCCAGTTTCAATCTTGCTGAGATTAATGCATTCAAACACAACATGATATTGCAGTGCTCTATCGGTTTGCCAGATAGTTTGTCTTTTCTTGTTAAATAAACAGCAAGCTTCGCAGTTGCTATTAGGAAACTAAACAGTTTAGATGCAGGATTCTGTTTAGGGGCAAAACCAAAGACGAAACTTCTCAAAGAAAAGGTAACATGCATTTAATGTGCAATGTAATTCAACCAATGAAACAAAGGAAATAATCGGATACAGTCTATGAATGCGTGAAACAAGTCCTCATTGACTGTACAGAAGGGACAACAAACAGATACAGGAGAAAAATGTCTAATAAACGTGTTAGAGGGAACAATCCAGTGGGCCAAACGCCACTGGAGATCACCTGTTCTTTTGGATGTGGGCTCACTGTACATGGCTTCCCAGATAGGTTCGGAGGGGGGTCCTCCGGGTAACAATCCTTTCCATCGGGTAACTCCATTTAACGAAGGGTTCCCATTTAACAGCTTGAGGCACATCTTGTAGATGCCCTTGCTGTCCATTGTCTGGAAAAGCTTTGACCCATCGCTAACAGGGGGCAAATCGTTTTGAATGGGTTCAACAATTAATTTAGGCACTGTCGGCTCATTTAGATCTTCTTCTGTACCTCGAGTCCAAGTTAGGCCAAGTTGCCGTCCCAACTGAATCATTTTCCTCAAAATTTTTGCAATCATCCTATGGGACCAAATCCCTGTCAGGTCGGCGATTTCACTTACGGATTTCCAACCATACCCCGAGTCATGTCGGAGATGCCGCACCTTCACAATACCAGCTGCTATAAAGTGTTGGCAAAAATCTCGACTCTTTGGAATGTCGGGAAAGAGAGGGTTATAGAACAAAGGCTCGTGTGCCAGCATTTTCGTTACATATGTGTCCGCCTGACGACTCACAGAAAGGCTCTGCCAGGCATTTAAGAGGCTTTGGTAAAAAGCAGGGAGAACCGATATGTCGACATGCTGGAGGTTCATTTGAAAGAGTTCAAACCCGTACCCGAGCCTACCCGCTCGCTGCAGTACAAGGCGTGCAGGGAGCCGGCCTGGCAGATGTTCCATGTAGAGGAGACGTTGAATGGACCGCAGCCGGAAGGCCATTAGGCGGGCTTTGATGTCGACGAGGTTGTGGCCACCCTCAGCCGAGGGGCGACATATCACATCGGGTCGTAGCCAGTGGTAGCCTCCCCAGAAGAAGTCCACCAGTTTGCCCTGGAGTGCTTTGAGTAGGGCCTCCGGCGGTTGCAGGCAGATGAACCTATGCCACAACATTGTGGCAACTAAGTTGTTGATCACTAGCACACGGCCCTTGAAGGACAAATGAGGTAAAACCCTTTTCCATCGGTTCAATCTTTCTCCCACTTGCTCAATTACCCCGTCCCAATTTCTTTGAGCATACTGTGGGGAACCAAGGAATATGCCCAAGTACTTAATTCCCTCACTTCCCCACAGCAACCCTGCGGGGAGGGATGGGGGCGGCTGTGGTACAGGCTGAAGAAGGTTGCGATAAAGGGAGGGTATCCATAACGTCTTGCTCTTGTTCCAATTGATTTTTAAAGAGGAGGCAGCGTGAAACTTTGACAGGCACTCAACAACGATATCAATATCATCCTTATCTTTTACAAAGATGCAGACGTCATCCGCATAAGCACATAGGGTTAGCGGTGCACTCATGGGAGTGAGTGCTATTCCAGAAATCTTCTTTCTCAGTAGATTGAGAAGGGGCTCTAAAGAAAGAGCAAACAATAAACCAGAGACTGGGCACCCTTGCCGGACCCCTCTCTGAACCTTGATGGGGGGAGCCAGCACATTATTAATCTTAATTAAACTAAATACATCCGTGTATAGCAAGGAAATGTAGGAACGAAAGTTTGCTCCGAGGCCGCATGCCTGTAACACATGATGCATAAACTTATGGTCGATACTGTCAAATGCCTTTTCAAGATCAAGCGACATCATTCCAAAGTCTTCTTTAACACGGTTACCATCAATGAGATCTCTGATTAAAGAAATATTATCATGGATGGATCTTCCAGGAACACAGTAACTCTGTTCTGGCAGTACTAGATCACCAATAACCTTTTTTAGTCGATTAGCTAGTACTTTTGAAAAAAGCTTGTAGTCCGTGCACAGCAGGGAGATCGGTCGCCAGTTCACCAAAAGTCGGGGATCTTCAGTTTTCGGGAGCAAGCACACTACGGCTCTTCTTAGACTCAGCGGCATTATACCAGTCTGTATAGAAGTGTCCAAAACATTCAGCAACTCAGGGCCTAAAAGGTCCCAAAATGTCAGAAAGAATTCGGGAGGTAGACCGTCAATACCCGGAGCTTTCCCTGAATCCATGGCAGCAAGAGCACAGGTTAGCTCAAGGAGGGTGATTGGTAGGTCAAGCTCCAACCGTTGAGCCTCAGTTAGGGAGGGGAGGTGAGAGGTTAAATCCATCATTGTATCATTACAAACAGTCTGCTCCTCAAAAAGTTTTGTAAAGAATTCAATAATGTTTATTCTAACATCATCCTCGTTGACAACAACGTTGCCTCTTGAGTCCAAAACAGAAGAGATTAGCCGTGATGGCTTGCTTAAGGATTCTAAATGAAAGAAAGACTTGTTTGGGGTGTCTGATAACTTTACATTCTGTATTCTAAGTCTAATTAATGTTCCGGCTGCTTTCTCTTGAACTAACTCCCTTAAAAGAGCTTTCTTTACAAGCAATAACCGGTAATTGGCGTCATTGTTTTCATGAGCCAATTTATTCTCCAAATGTAGAATATCCAATTCCAACCGGGCCATTGTAATGTGCTTGTCGTTTGTGCTGTGTGATTGGAAACATTGACAAAAAACCCGAATTTGAGATTTCATGTTATCCCACCATATGCTGGATGAAGAAAAGGAAGATTTCTTTGCTACTAGACTTGCCCAGAAAACACGAAAGGCTTCCTTAAACATACCATCTTCTAGAAGTCTAACATTAAACTTCCAATAAGCGCTCCTACTTGCGGGTTGAGGAAAGGAAAGGTTTAGGGTTACCATATGATGGTCTGAAAACACGGAAGGAAAAATATTTGAAGAAACCGCAGTATTTTTAAAGGGTACGTTGATGTACCATCTGTCAAGCCTTGCCAAGGATACTCGACTATTGGCGCATCGACACCAGGTGTACTGGGATGTGCTTGGGTGGTGCAACCGCCAGACATCAACGAGGCCCATTGTGCTAAAAAAATTGGATAAGTGTACATGGGACTCAGGATGGGGTTCGGCAGAATTTCTGTCAACCGATGGGTCGAAGGTGCAATTGAAATCACCTCCGACACACACACAATGATCAAAATCAACTGATCTCAAGTGATTTATCATTGCGGTGAAGAAGGACTTACGCTCTACGCTATCACTTGGCGCATACACATTAAAAATGGTGTAATGGAAGTTATGGCTTACTAGTTTGAGAGAGCTAAGCCGACCATTTATTACCTCCTGAAAATGGCATGACTCACACACGAGGCCTGGCTTCAGCAAGAAGCCGATTCCAGCAGATGAAGCTGATAAATTGCTGAAATAGCATTGGCTCTTAAAAAGTTGATGCCAGTTATGTTCCACATTTGGTGTGATGTGAGTTTCTTGAAGTAAGATCACATCCACCTTTTTCCGTTGAAATATGTTTTTTACTTGAACCTGGCGGAGGTGTCTAGCACCACCACCGTTAATATTTAAGGTTGCGAGTTTTATAGTTTTCATCCTGTATTGATGAAATCAGCCTGTGGCTGGGAACACTCTACACCTGCACGTGTGATGAATTTTCTTAACCTGTGGTATTGTGACTTATTCAGGTCAAAATGTTCAGGCGTTTTAATTATGGATTTTGCAGTGTGGATGAATGCAGCCAAATCGTCAAAATGGTCTTTAATGACTATGTTACGCTGTCTGTACGTTTCGGCTAGAAACGACACGATGTGTTGGGGGGGTATCTGTGACTGAGATACTGATGACTATGACAGCTCAGTCACTTCCACCTCGTCCTCAGACTCTGACAGGTCTGATAATGTCCCACCTGGATCTTGGGCCTTACTTGCAGCTCTCACGAGCTCCTCTGGAGGCATATCCTGAGATTTCGTTGGGTACTCTGGTACACACTCACGAGCAGACTGGTGCTTACTTTCTTTATGTGTGCTTTGGCAAATGGCTGCAGATCTCTGCGTAGCCGGGGTTATGATTTCTGTTTGTGAGACAGAGCAATTTGTTTGGTCACCAGTCCGCTCAGCTACTGGAGGGGGGACCGGTGGGGCTTCGCGTTCAGGCTCAAAAATGGCCGCATTGTTCGGATCAATGTCGGCTTTATTCTCAGAGCTTGGGAAATCAGTAACATCTTCTTTACCACTTTGGCGTTCGATATTTTCGTTTGCTGTAAACGTTTTGCCCTCTTTTGCAGAGACAGTGTCTCTGCCCAAGACAGCCTTCTTTATCGCACCATCAGGGCTATTTGTTAGTGGTGCTTTCCGTTTTTTGGTCAGTATGACAAGTTCTTCATTCATGGGTTCGTCAGCAGTACTAGCATCACCAAGTGCCATCTCACTGGGTTTGGGTAGCACCGGGGCGTCGGGAAGCACGGTCGGGGCGTCGGGAAGCACAGTCGTGGCGTCAGGAAGCACAGTCGGGGCTTCGGGAAGCACGGTTGGGGCTTCGGGTAGCACGGTTGGGGCTTCAGGTAGCACGGTTGGGGCTTCGGGAAGCGTAGTCGGGACCTCGGGAAGCACAGTTGGGACATCAGGAAGCACAGTCGGGGCGTCGGGAAGCACGGTCGGGGCTTCAGGTAGCACGGTTTGAGCACCAGGAAGCACGGTTTGAGCGTCGGGGAGCACGGTTTGAGCGTCGGGGAGCACGGTCGAGGCGTGAGGAAGCACGGTCGAGGCGTGGGGAAGCACGGTCGAGGCGTGAGGAAGCACGGTCGAGGCGTGAGGAAGCACGGTCGAGGCATGAGGAAGCACGGTCGGGGCGTTTTCTTTTTTACAGCCCACATTGGTGTGTCCCAATTTGCCGCACTTCGTACAAGATGCTTTGGGACAAAACCTTTTAACGTGTCCGAAGGCTCCACAAAGGAAGCACGTTAAGGTGCCTGACGAAGCGTACATTTGATATTGACGATCATTTACCGAAATTTTAAACGAGATGTTTAGTCCTGTATCGTCGCCGCGATCAGGAAGCACCATGAATACTTGTCTCCGGAAACTCATAACATGTTTCATTCGTTCATCCCGACATCCCAGGGGAATCATCGAGATTCGGGAAACAACAGTTTCATACCGGGTCAGAACAGCCATTAATTTATCATCTGTGATAAACGGAGCGACATTTGAAATAATAACTTTAATCGCCGGTGTGTCCATCGGGGAAACCATGACGAACTGCCCACCTTTCAATGACAGACCGGTACTAACAACATCATGCACGAACTTCTCGTCCGACACGAAAACAACAAACTTTTGATTCATCCGCGACGCGGCGCGGACATTTTCATCGCCGATAACATTCCCTGCAGCTAGGATAATGTCCTCGGTAGGAACACCTTCGGGAGGGACACACACGAAAGCATGCTTCCTTGTTAGGTTTTCAAACCCTTCCTGCCGTGCACGAACACTCGCCATAACGGCGATGTCTCACCTTTCCACCTTGACCAGGCGGAAAGGACACAAAATAAATAAAGTCGAAATGAAAATAATGAATAATAAAGTTCACACGACGCGAGTAAGGTAAACAGCACCGACGGAGCAGGTAAACTGAACCGAACGGGTCTGCTCTCACCTTTGGGCTCTTCTCTCACTCTCTCTGTCTCAAGGGAGGGAAAGGGGTACAGGTGGTAAAGAAGGACACGACAAAGGCGCGATAGGAAAGGAAGGAATGGGGGGGGGGGGGGGGGACAACACAACACAAGCACGGAGCTACAGCACACGAACACCAGTGCACGCCATCTTGCCACGCCCAACACACGAACGGCCAGCAGGGGGCGCGAGAGAGAAGAGAGAGAGAGAGAGAGAGTTAGAGAGAGAGAGAAACAGAGAGAGAGAGAGATGAGTATAAGAAGAAATACAAAGAGATGGGAACAAATAAAAATTGACGAAGATATGAAGATAAAAGCAAGAATAATAAAAGATAATGCAATAACAGATGTGGGGCAACAAGGAGGTGAACATAAAATGGAAGAAAAGGAAGAAGTCAATCGGAGTATAATGAGAGGGCAAAATATTTTGAAAAAGAGAAGAAGTGTGGATCAGGGAATGAATTTCACAGAGGAGACGGACTATGTTGGAGAAAGGAATAGGCCTACTGGTGAGAGTCTGAAGAAGCACGGGCTGCGGAACCAAAGGCCTATGTGCACAAGCCCTTTGGGCAGGTGAGTTGGAGAGCAATAGAGATTGTGCTCACATACCTGCGCGAAGGAGGGAACTCAAAATGGTAAATGTGATATTAAAAGATTCCTGATGACAATGCTCAAACTAATCAAACTCGTGAGCCTTGAATAGAGCGGAACTGCCCGAGTGAAGTGAAGAGCCTGACTGAGAAGAGAAGCATAAATATGCTCTTCATGTTCGAATTTTACAACTTAGGGATGAAATAAATGGATATTTGGTTAGGTGTGGGGAAATGTTTGGGAGGGAGAGGGGGAGCTGGTAATGCACTTGGTAGAGGTAGGGGGAGGTTGGGACGTGGAGTGGGGTCTGGTTGTTGAGTAAACCTGGTAGAGATAGGGGGAGGTTGGGACGTGGAGTGGGGTCTGGTTGTTGAGTAAACCTGGTAGAGATAGGGGGAGGTTGGGACGTGGAGTGGGGTCTGGTTGTTGAGTAAACCTGGTAGAGATAGGGGGAGGTTGGGACGTGGAGTGGGGTCTGGTTGTTGAGTAAACCTGGTAGAGATAGGGGGTGGTTGGGACGTGGAGTGGGGTCTGGTTGTTGAGTAAACCTGGTAGAGATAGGGGGAGGTTGAGACGTGGAGTGGGGTCTGGTTGTTGAGTAAACCTGGTAGAGATAGGGGGAGGTTGGGACGTGGAGTGGGGTCTGGTTGTTGAGTAAACCTGGTAGAGGTAGGGGGAGGTTGAGGTGAGGTAAATATTGCAGGTTATTGTAAATGCTGAGCAGATTTAAAGCGTTTTTCTTTCATATAGAAATTATCTGTATATATATATATATATATATATATATATATCTTCACCATAAAAAAAAACTTTTGATTGTTGTTGATGCGATTTTTTTTGTGACATCATCGGACACAGATGAGGTGCAAACCTCTGACAGAGATAAATGCTGAATAATTACATGTCCATTTCACTGTGGCCATGGCCTAATCACATAATGATGCTGCGTTGTGGCGAATGTTTTCACATCGGGATTCTAAGTAGAAGTAGCATTCTTAATACCAGGTATGTCCACCTGTGGAAGCAATTGCTGCTTTGACTTTATGAACACTCAAATGTTGGCCTGGGGAATGACATTCCACACCCGAATCAGCTGCTGTCCCAGCTCATCGAGTGTGTGGCTGTCTTGGCATGTTTCAAATGTGATGATCAATAAGATGTTCAATTGGATTTAAATTTGGTGAGATCTCAGGACAAGATTGTGTCATGTAACATCAGCATTGGCATTGATAAGAACGTTCCTTGTTCGAAAACTCCTGGCTTAACATCCATCCAAGGTTTGGCACCCTTTGTAACGCAATGCCCTCTCCTCTGGTTGGTCTGTAAAAATATTTTATCATCTGATTGGGAAGCAAACCCTCACATGACAGCTCAAAGGTCAGATCAGGTCAGGTAAGGGAGCATGCGCCGGGGCAGCGCGTCACCGCATCCACTTTCCGACGGTACTCCAGGGGCCTCCGTCTGGCCATCCCCCAGGCTGATGTTTGGCCCATCCCTATCTCCTTGAGATGCCGATCAACCTGCTGCAACTACGAGGCACGCGATCGGCCTTTTAGCCTCCTCCACTCACGAGGCTCCCTTGCTGAGAGTATCTGGTGAGCTGGATCAGCGTCCGGAAAACGAGCCACATGTCCATACAGCCGCAGCTGACGCTCACGGATCATACAGGTAACAAATCTCATCTGAGTCTCTCTCAGCAACCGCTCATTGGACACAAAGTCCGACCAGCGATAGCCAAGGATTCTCCAAAGAGATTTGGTTCCGAAGGAGTTAAGTCTCATTCTCTGGCCCTTCATTAGGGTCCAAGACTTAAAATCCGTAGAGCAAGACTGGAAGCACCAAGGACTTAAAGACTGACTTTCGTCCTACTACATAGATACCGACAGGTCCACACCCCATGATCAAGTGAATCCATGACTCCCCAGGCCCGACCCAGATGTCTATCAACCTCTTGCTCGCAACATGTGGAGACATGAATAACATTGCCAAGGTAAGTGAATCTCTTCGTGACCTCAACATCTTCGCCATTAACAGGCACAGACAAGACAGCAGCATCCAAGCTGTCATTGAAAGCCTGGATCTTGGTTTTGACCCAGGAAATCCGTAATCCCAGCGGCTCCACCTTCTCATTCAGTGCTGGAGGGCCCCTGTAAGAATATACAGCGTCTCCGTAAAGATGACTGCATCATATGCGAAATCAAGGTCAGAGATCTTGACACTCCCAAACGATGCACCGCAGCCTGAGCTCTCCGACATCCTCCCCAGAATCCAGTCCATACAAGCACTGAAGAGTGTGGGAGCCAGTACACACCCCTGTCGGACTCCAGTAACAACTGGAAATAAGTCAGAGATGGAGTCACCACACCTCACGGCACTCTCAGTACCAGAGTACACTCGGAACCCGTTAATATGCGATCCATGGGAGCCAGGAAAATCGACCGTGTGCTAAGTGAGACCGTGTATTACCTATCTTTCAGCGCAAGCGTGGTGGCCGCCATCTTGGATTGTGTCGGGTGACGAGTGAAACTCTGTCAATTTTTTTTCAAGATACTTTTTCGTAATAAAACAATACATATGTAATAATACTTATACAATTTTTATTACACAAAGCAATATCCAAAAAACATAGAAATCAAGAAATATTGTTCAAAATACAAAATCCATTTGCATGGGTTAGTGGGGAAAACGCGTTGCCTTGCTGCAGACGCGGGTACGAAACATCGATGGAGTCATCACTGGTGATGGTGTTTATACAATGTTTATACGTATTTATACAATAGTGTGACGTTGGGTGTGCTGATGATGATGATTTAATTCATCAAGAAGTCATCTGATGACCACATCAAGAAGTCATCAAAAACGTTTTCAAGTGATGTAAACGCCGTAGAAACTGAAGGTGATATGATTTGAGTTGAAAAGGATGACATATTTATACGGGAAGCACTGACTGAGATGAGTCGGGGAGAGAGACAGGTGTCAATGCGTCTTGACACTTTGCAGTTCCCGGGCCCGGCCAGTGGAAATGAAAGGTTAAATCAGCTTATGTAGATAAACACTCGTGTTTTAGGAGTCGTGGAAGGCGAGAGAACGAGGCCATTTGGATGAGTTCAAAGCTTGTTTATTCGTACAGAACCCGGCACACTCCGTCCAGCCCGTTTATCGGGTAGCAATATATATCAGCACAATCAAACACGTCATGCCGGAGCGTTTGCCCGGGAAAGGCGAGTCTGGACATGACCGGGCGGCCTGAGCGAGCCCGGGAAAGGCGAGTCTGGGCATGCCCGGGAAAGGCGAGTCTGGACATGCCCGGGTGGCCAGGGCGAGCTCGGTACAGTGATCGCTCCCTGGTTGCGTCTTCGGCAGGTGTAAGGCGATTGTGTATGCTCAGCGGTCAACCGCTACACGCGCCCCCCCAGAATCGACTTGCACCGGCAGGGTCAATTTAAGGGGGGTCCTGATGACCCGCCCGAAGCGACCCCTGGAGGGTCGTGGGGGGGGGGTCCGGTGTGGTGGTGGGTGGTCGAGCGGGGGGAGCCGTGGATGGGGGGCGGCCTCGCCACGGAGGAAGGGCCAACCGTGGTGGTTGGTCGACGTCCAAGTGCGCCGGCTTGAGGTTGTCCACCGAAATCCGGTCCGACCTGCCGCCGACGTCGACGACGAAAGACTTGTCGTCCCGTCGCAGGACCCGTCGTACGGCGGCCGGAGTGACCCCCGATGTGCGTCATGATGCACAAAAACGTACTCCGCTGTGCGAAGCGCTGGGGGGACGTAGGACTGGGGTTGAGCCGACCGAGGGGCTGGTCAAGTCCTCGGGGGAGGCTGCCGAGGTTCCTCGCGGGCCTCCCGAGGTCGCAGTTCACGGGTGCAGTGCCGAGAAGGCTCGAGCAGTGCTCGGCCTCGGTGCACGCGAAAAGCGGTCGAGCCAACCGAGGGGTTGGTCAAGGCCTCGGGGGAGGCTGCCGAGGTTCCTCGCGGGCCTCCCGAGGATGCAGGGTCGGAGAAGTAGTTGCGCGAGTTGCAGCTGTGGTTGTAGAGTGAAGTTGTGCGAAGGTGACAAACAGCAGTGCACGCGAAGGTAACGAAGCAGCCGTGCCGCGAACGTCAGTGTGCGCGCAAGAGATGAGCAGCAGCACGCACGAAGGTAACGAAGCAGCCGTGCCGCCGTCAGAGCGCACGCAAGAGATGAGCAGCATTGCCACCCACATCTCGTAACTGCGTTCCTTCGGAGGGTCCTGGAGCGGGCTCGCCCCTCCGGTCGTAGAGGAGGAGCCGAGCACGGTGCGTGAACCACATGGCCGCTTGTCGGTTCCAAAACCCCGGCAGTGCGATCGAAACTGCCGTGTTCGTTTGCAGCCCCCGAATCCGTTCGGGGGTAGCCGAGGTCACCAGTTTAGGAGTCGTGGAAGGCGAGAGAACGAGGCCATTTGGTTGAGTTCAAAGCTTGTTTATTCGTACAGAACCCGGCACACTCCGTCCAGCCCGTTTATCGGGTAGCAATATATATCAGCACAATCAAACACGTCATGCCGGAGCGTTTGCCCGGGAAAGGCGAGTCTGGGCATGCCCGGGAAAGGCGAGTCTGGACATGCCCGGGCGGCCAGGGCGAGCCCGGTACAGTGATCGCTCCCTGGTTGCGTCTTCGGCAGGTGTAAGGCGATTGTGTATGCTCAGCGGCAACCGCTACAGTGTCAATATCATATTAATAATAACTTGTGAAATGTTAAGTAAACCAGAGGTGTTATGATCGTTATGTTGGTGTTATCAGAGCGAACTTTTTACGCGTGTGATTTAAAAAAATCAAGATGTTGGCTGCCGTATACAATGTACTACATCCTCGATTCTTGTCATTTTTAATATTTTTTCCTACTAATTAATTAAAATTTTTGGATACCAAGGGTTGACCGTGTGCTATCCGAAATCGCATATTAATGGGTCGCATAATGTGACCCTACTGCAAAGCCGCAATGAGCCGGCGAAGCCAAAGCCAAAGCATCCTAGTTTACAAGAAACATACAAAATACAAAACAAAATACAAACAAAACAAAAAATACAAAACATACAAACAAAATAACAAAACAAAATACAAAACAAAACAAAACATACAAAATACAAACAGAATAGAAAACAAAACATACAAAACATAACAAAACATACAAACAAAACAGAATACAAAACACAAAAATACAAAAACTGACAAAAAATATTTGACGCCGTTTTCAGCCTCCGAAACGCGGTAATAAGCTTTTTTGAAATATTTTTTTCAAATGCTCGAATCTCATTGGTTCCGGTGTTTGGTGAAGATTTTCGTTGAAGATAACCAGGGCCCGTGCGGGCCCGGGGAACGAGGTTGGTCTTAAAGTATTTTAATTACAAATTAGAGGTGCATAAGATTGTGAAACAAACTCCTATTGAACTTTTTTGCAATAATTTTTTATGCATACTTCCGCATCCGCAAGATGGCGGCCTCCATGGAGTGATTTGGTGCGTCAAAGCTTCGAAATTCTCAAAGGATCCAGCAAAATCTGGCTTTTCAACATAATACGTACGCGCTCATTCACAACACCGGCTTCGCCGGCTATTAACGGGTTCCGTGTGTATAGTTCAGAGATTAGATTGATCAGCGTTGGTGGCACCCCACGAAGACCAAGAATCCTCCAGAGGGCATCCCGATTCACCAAATCAAATGCTTTGCGGAGATCAACACAGGCTGCCAGCAGCCCCTGGCAAAACTCTTGCTTGCGTTTGGTGAGGACCCGAAGGGCAAGGATACGGTCAATTGTTGACCTCTTTGGTGTAAAGCCCGACTGCTCTGGTCCCTGGTGCTCGAGCAGATGGTGGCGAACCCTCTCAGGAATGATCCAAGCAAATACCTTGCCCGGCACCGAGAGTAGCATTACCCCCTCGGTAGTTGTTGCAGTCCTGGTGATCATCCTTCCCTTTCCAGAGGAGGACAACAATGCCCCTCTTCCAGTCAGTTGGGATGATGCCTATGCTCCAAGCAGAGCACAGAACTGTATGCAGCGACTCAAGTACAGCATTTCCACGAGCCTTGATAAACTCAGCATGGATGCCACAAATCCCAGGAGCTATTCCCCCTTTCAACCGGTTCACCATCGCCTGTGTTACCACAAGTGAAGGCGGTTCACAGTTAATTGGGGGGTCAGCATTTAGGATAGCATCACCCCTGACATCCAACTCAACAGCCGGTGGGTTAGCCTGGTACAGCCGCTCAAAGTAACCGGCCTAGCGGGCCTTCACTTCAGACTCCTCTGTCAAGAGGCCACCACCCTCTGCTCTAACCACAGTACACCTAGAGAAAGACTTAGAGGAACGCAAGGCATGGATTCCTCTGGAAGCAGGATGAGAAATGCATGTCCATAAGTGATGCTCCACCCTTTCACAGATTCCTCGCACATAAGCTTCCTTGTCCCTCCTCAGCGAACGTACAGTTTTACGCCTCAGCTCCTGGAACAGTTCAGCTCGGCCATCAAGCCTGGCCCCGTGACTCTGGTCGATGGTATCGAGCGTCCCCTGAGAGACAAAGTTCTTCTTCGCCTGACGGTGGGTTCCAAGACAGCCACCGGCAACATCAAGGATTGTGGTCTTGAAGGCACTCCACAACTCCTCAGTATCCTCTGAAGCATCCAGACCCCCAAAAACCCTGCTTGCAAACTCCTCAGCTACCCTCTCCTCCTTGAGCTTGCCCACATCCAGCATAGGCTGGGATGATAGCATTCTCTTGGCTTTGAGCTGCAACTTCAGAGTTGCTACAACAAGCCTGTGGTCAGAGTTGAGGAACTGCGCACTCCAGTAGACCCTGCAGTTCTGGAGCATCTGCCATCGACCATCAATGAGCACATGGTCAATCTCCTTTGCCACACCACCAGCATTGGAATACCAAGTCCAGCGATGAGGCTGTGGGCGCTGAAACCATGAGCCAGCCACCCTAAGTCCATGACTTCTTGCAAAGCTGAATAACTTAGTGCTATTCTAGTTCACAGTCCCAGATCCATGGGGACCAACACATGCCTCATAACTATCCCTATCAGCGGCAGTCGATGCATTGAAATCCCCCAAGACGAGAAGAGTATCTCTCCTGGGGCATTGATCAACCACAGACCAGAGCGTGGCGTAGAATGCCTACTTAATGGTGAGATCACTTTCCTCAGTCGGAGCATATACAGAGACCAGAGCAATGACACCCAAAGAGTGACGAATCCTCATTCTCATAATATGCTTGTTGACCGGTGTTACCTCGACTATCATGGGAGTCAGCTTATTGGACACAGCTATAGCAACTCCCTGGGCATGGTAACCGTCAAAGCTACCAGACCAGTAGTAGGTGTAACCACCCACCATGATCTCACCACGATCCGGCCTCCGAACCTCAGAGAGTGCTGCTACACTGATGTTCAAACGCTGGAGCTCAGATGATAGAAGAGACAGATGATCATCCTCTCTTAGAGTGAGAACGTTCCAGGCACCCACCCGAAGGGACCGCCTAAGGTTAACCCATGGAGACCGTCGTCTGGTGGATGACACCTCAGCACCACCCCGACACACACCTCCACGACCCAACCCAGGAAAGTTACCCCTCGCTTTTTCTCCTATTTATCAAAGAATGGGGGTCCCGAAGGCTTTGCCCCAATCCCGTCATCTGGTGAGCTGCCCTGCGAAGGGCAGCTGCACAGGAGGTACTCCCACGGAATGGTTTTTACCCTGCGCTCACGAAGCAAAAGGCAGGGTTAAGCATTCGGGTACGTACGTACGTGCATGTCTGCATTTCAGTAAAGTAAAGTGTGTGCTGTGTCAGCATTTAAAAAATGTCATTTTCTCGGCAACCATTGGTCCGATTGACATGAAATTTTCAACATAGGAGGGCCTCCTCCTGTAGAATATTTTAGGGCATATTATGACGTCACAGGTCACGTGGTACGGGCAAAATCTTGGAAAACCCAAAATAATTGCACCTCTATATCTCAAAAACCCATTGCACAGAAATAATTGAGGGTTTAATGAGTGTCTCTTTGCAAAGAACTCTCCATGCGTAATAACATATGTGAATGATGACGTCATAGGTGCCGCCGTTATGATGTCATAATTCGACAAGTGAAAAACTTTATCTGATCAGAATGAGATTTTTTTTTTTTTTTTTTTTTTGAATACAAGATCGAGGCTCGTGAAAGAGCGAACATTAATCACACAGAAAGACAAACAGACACATAAAACAAATAACATCGGGAGCGGTAGACAAGATGGGGAGAGAGGGGGAAGGACACAAACACAACATTTGAGAGCAGGGACCGAGAGACGTGGAGACATCGAGAGAACTGTGGGAGGGAGAGGGCTTTGGGGGGGAGGCATGGGAAGGGGTGGGGGGGGGGGGGGGGGTGGGAGAGGTATAAAACATATGGACACTGCCAGGACTTCCAGGAAAGAAGTTGGAATTTCAAACAAGGTGGATCTGGGGTGAATTAGTGGGGGTAGAAAAGATCAAGGTTTTGGATGGGGGAAGATAAGAGATGGTGGTGAACAGCTGTTTTAAAGACCTGGAGGGAGGAGTGTGATTGAAGTGAGTGTGGGAGTTTGTTCCAGAGGCGGGAGAAAAGAGGAATGAAAGAGTGAAGGTGAGCAGAGAGCCGAGATTTCGGCAGTTTAACCATCAGAGGGTGGCTGGCAGATCTTGTGCGACCTGTAGGAATATTTGGGGGACAGAGCACAGAGAGAGCTGGGGGAGCAAGGCCGGAGAGGAGTCGGTAGAAAACAGAAAGACCACCTACCTGCCTGCGGTGAGTGAGTGAAAGGCCCTCAGAGATAGCTTCATCGCGGGAGATTCCAATGATTCTGAAAGCTTTGGATTCAACAGCGTGAAGCCGAGCCAGGTGTGAGGCAGGAGCACCAGCCCATAGGGGAGAACAGTATTCCATTGAGCTGCGGATGAAAGCCTTGTATGTGGTGAGGAGCTCAGGTGTGCCTAGGAAGGACTTCGCACGACGGAGGATGCCCAGTCGGCGACTGGCTTTGGAGGCCAGCTTGGAAATGTGGTTTTCCCAAGAAAGATCATGGCAGATAGTGAGACCCAAAAGCTTGAGCGACAGAACTTCTTGGAGAGGATTGTTAAGAAAGGAGATGGGAGGGTTGTCCAGTCGATCTTTTCGGAGAGACATAGTAAGAGTGTGAGATTTGTCAGGATTGAAAGACATGTTCCACTTGTTTGACCAGTCTGTGATTTTGTCCAGGTCTTCAGAGAGTGAGGAGGCTGCAGACTGCCGATCTGAGGGAAGAGGATTGGAGTGGCAGAGAGTGGAGTCATCAGCAAAGAGATAGAGAGGATTTTCCAGAGAGTCGGAGAGATCATTGATAAAGACCAGAAAAAGCACAGGGCCCAGCACACTGCCTTGGGGAACTCCAGCCTGAACAGGAAGGGGAGATGAGAGAAATCCATTCAGGGCCACATGTTGACTACGACCAGAGAGGAAGTCCGCAAGCCATGCATGGAGATTTCCATGGATACCATAGGAGGAGAGTTTGGTGAGCAGAGCTGGGTGCCAGACCGTATCGAAGGCACGTGATATGTCAAGGGAGACAGCTCTGATTTCCTGTTTGGCATTGAGGACCTCCATCCATTGTTGAGACAGCAGAAGCAGCATGTCCAGAGTAGAGTGACCTGGTCTGAAACCAAATTGATGATCAGAGATCAAGCCATTGGAGAAGAGGAAAGATTTCATATCCGAAGCAATGATGGATTCCATGACTTTGCTGATAATTGGGAGCAGGCTGATTGGTCTGTAGTTGCAAGGATCTGTTTTTGCACCTTTTTTGTGTAAAGCGGTAATGTTTGCTGATTTCCAGGATGCTGGCAGATGACCTTGAGCAAAAGATAGGGTGAAAAGAACAGAGAGAGGGTGAGATAGAGCGGCAGAGCAGGATTTTAGGACCCGTGGGCTGATGCCGTTAGTCTTGTGCATCTTCTTGGTATAAATTGATGCAGAAATAAAATTATAATGACGTCGTAGGTCATGTGGTTCGGCCGCCATTTTGTTTTGAGTGAAAAGCCTGAAAAACCACAAATCCAATTTTCTCCAAAACGACTGAACAGATCGAGGCCAAACTTTGCAGGCAGAATCGCATATACATGGCGAACAAGAAAGTCAGCGAGCATGACGTCATGCATCACATGGTTTCGGAGTAATGTCGTTTTTAAGCATAAACTTTTAAAACCTAGCTCCTCCTTCATTTTTTAGCCTATCGAGGGGAAACTTCACAGATGTGTTCAGCATATCAGTCTACTAAAATCACCCTTTTGGAATTTGCGATAGGTGATGTGGTTTGGCAGATATAAATAATTAAACGAAAATATTGTTGCGGAACCCGACGTCGGCCTCGGTTCCCGTTATCGAGGGGGGATTAAACCCCTCGTCTGTTACTGACTGACGTGGTCCCGGGGGTATGACGCCACGCCCGGTCGGCGCTGGGTAGGGTTTTAGGCCCACAAGTCCTATGACCTAAATACCAGCGCTTCCCGGTACGCGAAGGAACACCCCCCGCTCACGGCCGCAGCGTAATGGATGTTGCGCCGAGCGAAGCGAACTGCGGCGTGAGCCGTTTACCAAGACTAGACCCGATTCCTTAAACGTTGGCCAAATCATGCCACCGGTATTCAATTGGGAAAAGACAAAGACGACGGATGTGAAGAAGAAGAAGACAAAAAGGGTTTGAAATACGACTATAATTTATTACTACTATTTACAACCAAAAGAAACCAAGGAGGAGGAAGGATAATAAAATAAAGACAGAAGGAATCAAGGAGACACAGTGCAACGCTAGCTTACCTACAGTCTTAATTAATACCCCAGGACAAGACACACAAAACAGACTATGAGCAAACTCACACGGGGGATGATGACAGGAATGGCAGGAGGTGGATGGCTGGAGGGAGAGGAAGGCACGGAGCTGGCTGGAGCTTGACCCCGCCTGGGACGTCGGGCTGGACCTCGACGGCCACCGATGCCACCGCAATCTGGCTCCCGCGGGGTAACGGGTCGGAGCTGCCTGGTGGAGCCAACGCTGCCTGGTGGAGTCAAAGCTGCATGTTACTGCTCTTACTTGCTCTCAGGACTCTCTCCCAATGCTTGCTCTCAGGGCTCCTTTCTTACGTGTCTCCCGTCTCTCTCTGAAGCTCGTCTCTTTGCAGAACTCAGAACTCATCCTAGGTGGGGGCGTCTCCCGCGGGTTATATAGGCCACACCCTTTAAACTTCACGAACCTACTCGATGGTTCTCCCCACGCCCTCTCAAAGCCAAACCCCTCGTTCTGGGTTGGTCGGCAAGGGCTGGCTCACTCCTCCCCTCTATGACGAGGTGGAGACACGCCTTTCTTCTCCGAGCCGGAGCACATGGCAATGGCGGCGAATGCAGTTGGCAATCGAGGCTTTGGGAATGGGAATGAAAATGAAAGGGAATCTACTCTATTTGAATTCGGTGCAATGGAGTATTAATTAATGGAAGACAAAGCCTTAACCTAATACACAGAATAAGGAAATAACTGTAAAAGAAGGATATATGATTGTCTAAGTGTGGTTGTATATGACCTAACTAAGGGACGCCCTTTGACCTTTATACACAACAACTGGAGGAAGGAGGGTGATATTTTACAACACAAAAAAAACACAATTCTCATTTCCACAACACTGCACCCTCCTCCTCTTAGGCACATCCCGGGCCTATTACCTTTACTTTTAGTGTGGCACGTAGGTGTAGTTCCCTCTACATTTAACCTGACTGAGTGTGACCGTTTTAAAGCACAAATAACTATGTCCCGCTGCTCCATTGCACCCTGCCTAACAGACTCACGCCCACAACTAACCGAATTGCGGAATTGTCTTCAAACTAAAACACTTACGGTGGGGGCGCATTATTTACAGTTGACGCTATTTTATTTACAAAACGCAACCCAGGACCTGTGATTGTTCTTTTTGGGGGGGGGAGACAGCTTGCCCTGCATCGACGCACCATGAAGCACCCAAAAACGCACCAAAACACCATCAAGCACCAATCGGTGCACAGTCACCACAGTTCAATAATAAAAATGAACCCAACAACCCAACATCGCCCCTCTCCGTCCAACCCTCTCCTCCACGGCTGCAGAAACCCTCATCCACGCCTTCATCACCTCCCTTCTGGACTACTGCAACAGCCTCCTCTTTGGTTCACCCTCAATAATCATCAATAAACTCCAATACATTCAGAACTCTGCTGCCCGTCTACTCACCCATTCCCGGACCCGTGACCACATCACCCCCGTCCTTTACAAGCTTCACTGGCTCCCCATCCCCCAGAGAATCCAGTACAAAATCCTCCTCTTGACCTACAAAGCCCTCCATAACCTGGCCCCATCCTACCTGACTGACCTCCTCTCCAGACACACTCCCACCCACAACCTCCGCTCTGCTGGTACCAACCTCCTGACCCCCCCCCCCCCATGCGGACCAAATTAAGATCCTGGGGGGCAGGACCTTCTCCATCGCTGCTCCCACCCTCTGGAACTCACTACCTCACACCATCAGAGACTCCTCCTCACTCACCACATTCAAAACATCACTCAAGACCCACCTGTTCAACACTGCATTCAACATTTAACCCACAGCATTTAACCCCTGACTATCTCTTCTCCTTCTCCTTCCTTTTGCTTTGATTATTTACCTGTTGATTTTTGTCTTTTTGCACTTGTTTTTTTGTACTCTGTCAAAGCGTCTTTGGGCTTCTTGAAAAGCGCTATATAAAATAAATGTATTATTATTATTATTATTAACAATCCCTTGGTGGTGTCTTGCTCTTCGGCTCCCTCTGCTGGCTATTGTTCTCTTCCTGATGTTGTCTTTCTTCGTCATTTTCTTACTGGCGGCCTATTTGGACATAATAAAACTTGCACAGAAAACGTGTCCGTTTTTTATTTATGGCCCACAGGGCCGACTATGGTGGTTCACCTGTGTGGCATCGGTGCCCTGTGACCAAGGTCCGCCAGCAAGATCTCAGGCCTTCATGGCTGGTTCCAGCAGAGGGGCCATGCCCCAACCCATGGGGTCCATCAGTGGTGCTCAGCCACAGACATGTGGTCCATAAGGTGGTGCATCGGTGCAAACAGCTGGTTCCGGGAGTTTCGGGCGCACAATGGCGGACTCCCGCACGCTCCCCTCGGCGCCCAGTGGCGCACAGTCCTCGTGTGGGAGACAAGGGGGGGGGGGGGGAAAGACAGGTGAGCGAGGGGTAAGGTCACAAGAGTACACATCAAACAAGGCAATGCAAGGCGAGGTGCGTCTGGAGACGGAGCGGAGAAAAGCTCGTCCCTACAGTATGTCACCCCCCCCTGTCACCTACTCTACCCTTGCCCTTACCCCATATTTACAACAATCTATACATTTACAAATTCGTCACTACTGTCACGTCTTCCCCATATTTCCCCTACACCAAATTCGTCCCCACAATCCCTCTAACCAAAATTTGCCATCACCAATTCATCATCAATCCTCATAAGGAGGAAGAGATGGAACATAAAGCACAATGTCACACCCACATCATGATGCGTCTCACATTCCAAACATTTGCACAATAAAAATAATCAAAAACAACCATGGCATGGTGTGGAGTAGCATCACCCCAGGTGAGTGGATGGAGATGGTGCGAGGAGATTCTTAATCCTAACTATCTTCTAAATGACTTTAATACACTTTACACTACCCGGGGTCTTCCCCTGCCAATTCATTGGCCAACTTACACTATGGGTTCTAAAAACCAATTCCCATTGACCAAACTGTGGTGCTTCTCAATTTGGGGTCTCACTCCCCCGATTCATCTCCCGGTGCCCTTGCACAATTTCCGGGCTGAGTCGTGGAGCTCTCCCAGCAGGTCTACCCACCTGCACACCTCCACCACTGTAGTTGCCACCCGAGCTTACCTAGCTCCTCACCCTAACCTATCTACTGGGGAAGGCCCTCTGGCGCTCTCCCCACTCGGTGCCCTCTGGCACTGGGCTACCCGGGTCCGTCCTCCGGATCCTCGGGCCCCATCCACAACTCTAACGGCTCCCAGAGCCCACCTGCGGCCTCACCTGGCCGACATCCTCACAGTGGTGGAGTGCCCAATCAACTACACATCCTAACAGGCTACACGCCCAGCCATTTCCACGACACTAATGCACCCATCCAAACATCATTCTTCCACCACGCACCTAAGATGCCAATATCCAACCACAATTTACCTGTACCCTCTACCTAACACTTACACTACCCTCCCCGGGTATTCGTGATGGGGTCCATCCTCCTTTCCCCCATCCACACCTTCGCACCATCCACCCCACTCCACAGTTTCCACCATACTCACTCCACGACCATCCATTCCATACTCCATATATTCCACACTCCATGTATTCCACACAACCATTCTCCATACACCTGCAGTTGCACACCTGTGCAATCTCACCTGGTGCCACCTGCACCCTCCTTCCTTCCTGGACCATTTGGTCAACACAGCACACATCACCATCACTCACTCATACACTGCTCCATACACCTGTTCAGTTGCACACCTGTGCAATCCCAATCGTTCCTCACTCACTGCTCCATACACTTCCACGCTCAATACACTTCCGATTCTCAACCACACGGCATCATCTCATCTAACTACTCCCCTCTGGAACTTGCGCTTCCCAGTCGCCCCTTTAAACTATTGCGCTCCCTCGTCATTATTATCCAAACTAATCTACCTGCGTCTGCACTACAGGTATCATTGTCACTACCTAACCTTACCGTTACCTATGGTCAATCTTCTCTAGATCCCTACACATTATCCAAACCCTCCCGGGCTAGTTTTCACTGCCAAAAACCCCATAACCTAGTGCTCCATTGCCCCCGCTGTGAGGGATGGCAGAGTTGCCATCCCACCACATCGGGTATCTCTCACTATAAATTTTGCTCACCACATTCCAGCCAATCAAAAATTTGCCAATCACTCTACCAATCATCTGCCAATCATTAATCTGCCGATCCTTTGCCAATCATCAATTTTTGCTTTTCAATTTCGGGTCCAAAACACTATTATCATCACTGTCCATTAAACTTGAGCCTCGGTGCATCGTTACATTCCCAAAGCCCGGCTTCGCACAGCCGAGCAATGAACGCGGGTGGTTTGGTCGCCTGCAGGTTGAATCTGTCCGGCTTTCGGTTAAAGGGAGGTGGTTTGGTCGGGCCGAGATTCCACGCACCATCTCGGCGCGGCACCTTGCGGTCCCGGGCCCAATGGCTCAATCTCGCCCGGTCGGAACCCCGTCCCCGCCAGGGGGCACCGTTCCGCTTCCTCCTTCTCGCCCTTGAACCGGACTGGTCGCCTCGCCCGACAAGGCCCGGACTCGACTGTGCGGGGCGGGGCCAGGCCCGAATCATGCGCGACGCTCTGAAGCGGGGCGACGCAGCATCGATCCGCGCGAAGCTTCGCATCCAACAAAGCGCGCCCCGCGCGAGGCTTCGCATCCAACAAAGCGCTCCGCGCACCGAGCGCCCGCTATCCGTCACCCTAGCTGCTAACCCGGTCAACGTCGATGCTTCACTTGCATGCTCACACCACGCGACCCGTTTCACACTCACAAAGCCCGGCGTTCCAACGCCGTCCGTACATTCCACACACTCCGTCCATTCCACCAACGCACTCCCTGTTACACACCACACCTCCCGTGCACCTTCTTGCGCACACTCGCCGTTCCCACACTTCGGTCCACACCTCTCCTCCGTTACGTCCTCCGTAACACTCACCATGGGCGTGCACTCTTGCATCCACCCACTAACGCGCTCCGATGTGCTCTCTCGCACTCGCGCCACCATCAACTCACTCTCTGTGTCACACTCTGTACACCCCGACGTGCATTCTCGCTCGCACTCGGTTTCACACTCGCGCTCCGATGTGCTCTCTCGCACTCGCGCCACTACCAACTCACTCTCCGTGTCACACTCCGTACACCCCGACGTGCATTCTCGCTCGCACTCGGTTTCACACTCGCGCTCCGATGTGCTCTCTCGCACTCGCGCCACTACCAACTCACTCTCCGTGTCACACTCCGTACACCCCATGCTCTCTCGCACTCGCGCCACTACCAACTCACTCTCCGTGTCACACTCCGTACACCCCGACGTGCATTCTCGCTCGCACTCGGTTTCACACTCGTGCTCCGATGTGCTCTCTCGCACTCGCGCCACTATCAACTCACTCTCTGTGTCACACTCCGTACACCCCAACGTGCAGTCTCGCTCGCACTCGGTTTCACACTCGCGCTTCGTAACACGCTCATTCCCCGATGCACACTTTTTTTCCACAAGCGCGCCATTTCCACTCACAGGGGACCCTTCACCAACGCCCGGATGCTTCCTTGATTCCAAGCGCTCGATAAATTCTTTTGTCGCCAAACATCCTTCTACAAAATCTCCCCGCACAATACACTGCACGACTCACCTGGGGGATTCTCTTCTCCACGCGCACCTGCAAATCTTTATAAGGATTAGCAAGTACGGCATCAGGATGTGAACTTAGATTTTGTGCACAATCCATTCCTTCCTCCTGCCGCGAGTGCTTTTCTAAGTCCCCGGTCTCTCCAATTTCAATTCCCAGCACTTTTTCTTTGACGACCGCTGGCTTTATTAAAATTCCCTCTACCTCAGCGGTCGCCAGCTTTTTCATACCCCGGGTCGTGATGTCTACCCCGGTCCAGTTACCTGTGCTTTCCTCCGCCTCGCTCAACCAGCGCTTCTCGACCCGCTTTACCTCGTCGTGCACCCCTGGGACCTGCTCTCCCAATCTGCGGTCAATGTGCTCCCCCGCTTTTTTCAATCTGGCCATTCGATCCATCTCTTCGTTCAGTTCCTGACTTGACACTCCCATCCTCGCTAATAATCACGTCATGAGGGCGTCCAAATCTATCACAGCCAATTGCGCAGCGGGCGCGGCCCTCGCTGCCATGTGCGAGGCGCCATTTTGTGTGTCTGAACCCTCCGCAACCCAATGCGTATTGCGCTCCTCCATTACTCCCAAATCCTCCCCGGGGTCCTGGGTCGATTCTACCCCACCTAACTCTACCCCCACCAGCATCCGATCGCCTTGACTATCCATGGCACGACTTAAATTTAGATGTTATTGCAATCTCGGCCGCTCCAAATTTTGACCAAATTTTTTTTTAGATGTTTAAAAATTTGGTTCGGGCCTCGAATCTCACTCCCGACACCAATTGTTGCGGAACCCAACGTCGGCCTATGGTTCCCCTTTGAGGGGGGATTAGTCCCCTCGTTTGTGACTGACCGACGTGGTCCCTGAAGCTGCACCGCGACCTCCGGAAAGGCCGGTGCACAGCCCCGTTCGTACCGCGGACAGATGTTACTTGATTGCCGACCGGTGTTTAGCAACCGCAGCACGAACTGTTACCAAGACTAACCTGATCCTGAAACGTTGGCCAAAATCGTGCCACAGGTGTCCAATGAGGGAAAAGACAACAACGACGGATGTAGAGGAAAGAAAGGCAAAGGGTAAGAAATACAAATATGATTTATTTACTATTTACACAATTGAAAGCAACCAAGGAGGAGGAAGAATAATAAAATAAAAACAGAAGAAGAAGCGGACACAGTGAAAATGCTAGCTTACCTACGGTCTTAATTAATACCCCAGGACAAGACACACAAAACAGACGACGAGCAAACTCACACGGGGGATGATGACAGGAATGGCAGGAGGTGGATGGCTGGAGGGAGAGGAAGGCACGGAGCTGGCTGGAGCTTGACCCCGCCCGGGACGTCGGGCTGGACCTCGACAGCCACCGATGCCACCGCAATCTGGCTCCCGCGGGGTAACGGGTCGGAGCTGCCTGGTGGAGCCAACGCTGCCTGGTGGAGTCAAAGCTGCGTGGTACTGCTCTTACTTGCTCCCAGGACTCTCTCCCAATGCTTGCTCTCAGGGCTCCTTTCTTACGCGTCTCCCGTCTCTCTCTGAAGCTCGTCTTTTGCAGAACTCAGAACTCATCTTAGGTGGGGGCGTCTCCCGCGGGTTATATAGGCCACACCCTTTAAACTTCGCGAACCTACTCGATGGTTCTCCCCACGCCCTCTCAAAGCCAAACCCATCGTTCTGGGTTGGTCGGCAAGGGCTGGCTCACTCCTCCCCTCTATGACGAGGTGGAGACACACCTTTCTTCTCCGAGCCGGAGCACATGGCAATGGCGGCGAATGCAGTTGGCAATCGAGGCTTTGGGAATGGGAATGAAAATTAAAGGGAATCTACTCTATTTGAATTCGGTGCAATGGAGTATTAATTAATGGAAGACAAAGCCTTAACCTAATACACAGAATAAGGAAATAACTGTAAAAGAAAGATATATGATTGTCTACGTGTGGTTGTATATGACCTAAATAAGGGACGCCCTTTGACCTTTATACACAACTACTGGAGGAAGGAGGGTGATATTTTACAACACAAAAAAAACACAATTCTCATTTCCACAACAATATTTAAAAATTTACAACTCTTGAACCACTTCATTCATCGACGTGAAACTTTATATTATAGTAGAGGTAATGAAGTGTAACACGTTTGCAAAATTTCAAGATGATTGGATCTACGGTCCTGAAGCTAGAAGTTGTTATTGCGTGAAGAAGAAGCGTCTTCAAGAGTGGGCATGGAATTATCACACTGCACATGACGAGCAGGAAAAGTACGAGCGCCCCACGGGGTCATTTTGACCTCAAATGAAATTCTGATTTCAGATTTGTCAATCGCTGATGTATATTAACACATGACCAAAACAGATTTGGCGAAATTCCAACGATTTTTGACGAAAATATAACATTTGTGTCTGCATTTCAGTAAAGTAAAGAGTGTGCCATGTCAGCCATATGGGGAATAGGTGGTGTTAACGATGACGTCATTGGTGCCATAATTATGACGTCATAATTCAACAGGGACAACGCTTAGTCTTTTGGATGGATTCAGGCTCCCCTCCCCTTCTAAACTCCCCTCTTACCCCGCCCCTCCAAATCCCCCCCCTTGCCCCTACACTCCTAAACTCCCCCCTTGCCCATCCACTCCTAAACTCCCCCCTTGCCCCTCCACTCCTAAACTCCCCCCTTGCCCTTCCCCTCCTGAACTCCCCCCTTTCCCCTCCCCTCCAAATCCCCCCCTTGCCCCTACACTCCTAAACTCCCCCCTTGGCCCTCCACTCCTAAACTCCCCCCTTGCCCCTCCCCTCCTAAACTCCCCCCTTGCCCCTCCCCTCCTAAACTCCCCCCTCACTCCTCCCCTTCAAAACTCCCCCCCAACCCCTCCCATTCAAATCTCCTCCCATACCATTCCTCTCCAATTCTCCCTCCCCCCTCCTCCTCCTCAAAGCTGCCTACTCCCCTTCTACTTTCCTCTGCCCCCCCCCCCCTCAAACAACCCTTCACTGTGCCTCATCCCTTCACCATCAAACCTTTCGTTCTCCTCATCCTTCCCTTTCTTGTAACTCTTCTGTAATCTCTGACACACTATCAACTGCTCTCCCTACCTCCCCCTCTCATCCTTCATCTTACCCTACCTCTCCCCTCCCCTGTTCTGTACCCGATGCTCCCCCTCTCTCTTCATTAACGGTATGGACCTCAAACATCCGGGGCCTTCGCTCAAACCTGACTGATCTCTCCATACAGGTTGCTTCTGACAACACAGACTTGATCTGCTTAACAGAAACTTTCCTCCTTCAAGATGTTTCTGATTCCTTAATATCTCTTCCTGGTTACTCCCTCCTCCGGTATGATAGACCTGAGCCTCGTCCTGGTGGTGGGGTGGCTATCTCTATCAAAAACTCTCTTCCTCACTCTCCTTGCACTGCCCTCTCTCCACCTCACCCTCAGGAGTACCTCTGGCTACGGCTTCCTCTCCGCTCCCACCTTTTGTTCATATGTGTTCTGTACCGTCCTCCAAACAGTGATGACTCCATTTACATTTCACTGTCTGACAACATGGACCAACTTCTATCCACTCATTCTATCCACACTTCAACTGTCATCATGCCAGCTGGCTGGGTGTGGGTTCATCTCTCACCAGCCATGGCACCTCAGAAAAGGACTTCTGCGACTCACTGGGATTGACACAATCTGTCAATTTCCCAACCCGGATCTCAGCCAATGGTGTATCTTCTCTTCTAGACTTGGTGATGACAAACTTCCCTGCTAATGTCTGCTGCTCTTCTTCTGCCCCAATCGGTTCTTCTGATCATGTGCTTGTTAAAGTGGACATCTCTCTGGCCATTCTCAGAGAGACCCCTCAGCATCGCCGAGTCTGGCATTTCACTCAGGCTGACTGGCATGGTCTTCAAGCAGCCATCATTCATCTGGACTGGTCTCCCATCTCCACTGCCTCTGACATCAACTTATCCTGGGAATTCTTCCAAAGCAAACTGCTCTCTCTCATGCACAGATTTATCCCATCTCGTCTTCAGTTGTCTTACCCTTCCTCCCGTCCATGGTACACTGAATCTTGTGGTGAGGCAGTTGCCCTGAAACAACTTGCCGTTGCCTCTTGGAAGGCTAATCCAACTGAAGGCAATCTCAGTTCCTTCCACCAAGCTCGGAACAAGTGTGTGTCTACCCTCAGGAGTGCCAGGAAGCACTATCTCTCCACACTCAAGAATGAACTCTCAAACCTGTCTCCTTCCTCCAAATCCTGGTGGTGTCTGGTCAAATCCGTTTCTGGTGTTTGTTCCCCCTCCATCCCCTCCCTTACCTCAAATGGCAACACAGTTGACACTGCACGTGACAAAGCCGAATGCCTCAACTCTGTGTTTGCCTCAAAATCTTGTGTCCCAAACCCATCTCTCTCTGTTCCCACCTTACCCAGTCGAACCCAACTGTTCCTGGACTCTGTGTCCTTCTCTCCTGACAAGGAGGAGGAGTTTTTCTCAAACATCGACTCTGATTCTGCAACTGGACCAGACAGCATCAGCCCACGGGTCCTAAAATCCTGCTCTGCCGCTCTATCTCACCCTCTCTCTGTTCTTTTCACCCTCTCTTTTGCTCAAGGTCATCTGCCAGCATCCTGGAAATCAGCAAACATTACCTCTTTACACAAAAAGGTGCAAAAACAGATCCTTGCAACTACAGACCAATCAGCCTGCTCCCAATTATCAGCAAAGTCATGGAATCCATCATTGCTTCGGATATCAAATCCTTCCTCTTCTCCAATGGCTTGATCTCCGATCATCAATTTGGATTCAGACCAGGTCATTCTACTCTGGACATGCTGCTTCTGCTGTCTCAACAATGGATGGAGGTCCTCAATGCCAAACAGGAAATCAGAGCCGTCTCCCTTGACATATCACGTGCCTTCGATGCGGTCTGGCACCCAGCTCTGCTCACCAAACTCTCCTCCTGTGGTATCCATGGAAATCTCCATGCATGGCTTGCGGACTTCCTCTCTGGTCGTAGACAACGTGTGGCCCTGAATGGATTTCTCTCATCTCCCCTTCCTGTTCAGGCTGGAGTTCCCCAAGGCAGTATTCTGGGCCCTGTGCTTTTTCTGGTCTTTATCAATGATGTCTCCGACTCTCTGGAAAATCCTCTCTATCTCTTTGCTGATGACTCCACTCTCTGCCGCACCATTCCTCTTCCCTCAGATCGGCAGTCTGCAGCCTCCTCACTCTCTGAAGACCTGGACAAAATCACAGACTGGTCAAACAAGTGGAACATGTCTTTCAATCCTGACAAATCTCACACTCTTACTATGTCTCTCCGAAAAGATCGACTGGACAACCCTCCCATCTACTTTCTCAACAATCCTCTCCAAGAAGTTCTGTCGCTCAAGCTTTTGGGTCTCACTATCTGCCATGATCTTTCTTGGGAAAACCACATTTCCAAGCTGGCCTCCAAAGCCAGTCGCCGACTGGGCATCCTCTGTCGTGCGAAGTCCTTCCTTGGCACACCTGAGCTCCTCACCACATACAAGGCTTTCACCCGCAGCTCAATGGAATACTGTTCTCCCCTATGGGCCGGTGCTCCTGCCTCACACCTAGCTCGGCTTCACGCTGTTGAAACCAAAGCTTTCAGAATCATTGGAATCTCCCGTGATGAAGCTATCTCCGAGGGCCTTTCACTCACTCACCGCAGACAGGTAGGTGGTCTTTGTCTTCTACCGACTCCTCTCTGGCCTTGCTCCCCCAGCTCTCTCTATGCTTTGCCCCCCAAATATTCCGACAGGTCGCACAAGATCTGCCAGCAACCCTCTGATGGTTAAACTGCCGAAATCTCGGCTCTCTGCTCACCTTCACTCTTTCATTCCTTTTTTCTCCCACCTCTGGAACAAACTCCCACACTCCCTTCAATCCCACTCCTCCCTCCAGGTCTTTAAAACAGCTGTTCACCACCATCTCTTATCTTTCCCCATCCAAAACCTTGATCTTTTCTACCCCCACTAATTCACCCCAGAACCACCTTGTTTGAAATTCCAACTTCTTTCCTGGAAGTCCTGGCAGTGCCCATATTATACCTCTCCCACCCCCCCTTCTCATGCCTCCCCCCCCCCCCCAAAGCCCTCTCCCTCCCACAGATCTCTCGATGTCCCTGCTCTAAGATGTTGTGTTTGTGTTGCTCCCCCACTCGCCCCATCTTGTCTACCGCTCCCCATGTTATATGTTTTATGTGTCGGTTTGTCTATCTGTGTGATTAATGTTCGCTCTTTCACGAGCCTCGATCTTGTATACAAAAAAACAAAACAAAAAAAAAAACGAAATTTGGCAGGGATGTAGCGTATGTGATGAGAACGAAATGATTAGATTTTGGTGAAGATCCGGATTCGGATCCGGCTACTAGAATTTTAAAGTGATTCTTCACCATTGAGAGATAGGGCCAAAAACGATACATAGTGGGATATCTCAAAAAGTTATGTATGGATTTGGACAAAACTTGTTGGACAGGTTGTGTTTGTGACAAGGAGGAATCAATTCAATTTTGGTGAAGATCTGGATCCGGATCCGGCTAGTATAATATTTTAAGTGATTCTTCACCATCGAGTGATATGGCCAACCAGGTGGAGGTATGCTCTCTACTGAGTGCCGTCCTAGTTTCTGCAGTTTCCATCGTAATCGAAAGTCGATTATTATAGATTAAGGATTTGGAAACGCTCTGCGAGCTGCGACCCTCCCACAGGTCTGCAGAAGTGTTCCATGACTCAATAAGCTTGTAAAGTGCTCGCCAAGTGGCTCCCCTGATTTTAAACACTCAAGCAAGCACTCCAAAGAAACGGTTTATAAGGAACGGCTGGCTTGGCAAGCGATACCAAGCTCATTGCTAATGGCAAATACATGATGTTCCAAAGCTTGGTTGTTGTTAAGGACGCGTAGACTGCCTGGAAACGGAAAAGCCACGCCCCTCCCTGACTGCGTTGGAATCGTTAAGCCACGCCCCTCCCTGACTGCGTTGAAACCGCTAAGCCACGCCCCTCGCTCAGTTGTGTTTGTGATGAGTCGAAATCGATTAACTCGTGAAAGTTATAAACGTCCAATTAAATGAATTGCTTAACCGTGAGTTGTGTCATCCTTTAAAAGGAGCAAATATCATATGTAAACAGAGGTGGTTTGATCGAGAGGAAGGAACGAGGTCAGATTACCTTCGAAGTGTTAAATGGCTGATTTAAGTTGTAATTTTAACAACTTTTGAGCTTGTTTGAAGATGATTAAAGGAAAATTATACGAATATTTTCTTTTGGAGAATTACTGAAAGAAATCCACAATGAGAGAAGCTCGAGTGAGCTCGATGTGACGCTGAACGAGGGATGGAGTCGGTACAGAGAGGGAAAGAAAGCACAAATGTTGGGATGGATCGGGAGGGCATGTCCTCTACGAGGTCCGCCTCTCCAGTATAAAAAGCGGGCAATTCAATCACTTGATTCGGGCAGTGAACGGTCACGACCTCGTTGTCTCTTGTTGTCCTGTTTGTTTTCCATGTGAGGTTGTGAACTGTCCGCCCCCTCTCAGGCTCGTGTAGTAGTAGAGACCTGGGGGTATAGACAGGATTTCCCTCATCCTTCCCATTGGCCTCACCTCTCCCCCCTCCTCTCCTCTTGCCCCCCCCCCCCCACCAAACATTTATGAAAATAAAAACAGAAAAATGAAACCTCATGGAGGTGCTCAGAATCTCGGCACCATGAACCCCACATTGACGAGGTTCTCGGCACCATGAACACACATTTTAACCAAATTTTTTTGACCAAATTGACGTGGTTCTCGTCACCATGAACCCCACATTGACGTGGTTCTCGGCACCATGAACCCCACATTGACGTGGTTCTCGTCACCATGAACCCCACATTGACGTGGTTCTCGTCACCATGAACCCCACATTGACGTGGTTCTCGGCACCATGAACCCCACATTGACGTGGTTCTCGGCACCATGAACCCCACATTGACGTGGTTCTCGGCACCATGAACCCCACATTGATCTGGTTCTCAGCACCATGAACCCCACATTGACGAGGTTCTCAGCACCATGAACCCCACATTGACTGGTTCTCAGCACCATGAACCCCACATTGACGAGGTTCTCAGCACCATGAACCCCACATTGACGAGGTTCTCAGCACCATGAACCCCACATTGACGTGGTTCTCGTCACCATGAACCCCACATTGACGAGGTTCTCAGCACAATGAACCCCACATTGACGTGGTTCTCAGCACCATGAACCCCACATTGACTGGTTCTCAGCACCATGAACCCCACATTGATGAGGTTCTCAGCACCATGAACCCCACATTGACTGGTTCTCAGCACCATTAATCCCACATTGAGGTGGTTCTCAGCACCATGAACCCCACATTGACTGGTTCTCAGCACCATGAACCCCACATTGACTGGTTCTCAGCACCATGAACCCCACATTGACTGGTTCTCAGCACCATGAACCCCACATTGACGTGGTTCTCGGCACCATGAACCCCACATTGATCTGGTTCTCAGCACCATGAACCACACATTGACGAGGTTCTCAGCACCATGAACCCCACATTGACTGGTTCTCAGCACCATGAATCCCACATTGAGGTGGTTCTCAGCACCATGAACCCCACATTGACTGGTTGTCAGCACCATGAACCCCACATTGACGAGGTTCTCAGCACCATGAACCCCACATTGACGAGGTTCTCAGCACCATGAACCCCACATTGACGTGGTTCTCGTCACCATGAACCCCACATTGACGAGGTTCTCAGCACAATGAACCCCACATCGACGTGGTTCTCAGCACCATGAACCCCACATTGACTGGTTCTCAGCACCATGAACCCCACATTGATGAGGTTCTCAGCACCATGAACCCCACATTGACTGGTTCTCAGCACCATGAACCCCACATTGACGAGGTTCTCAGCACCATGAACCCCACATTGACTGGTTCTCAGCATCATGAATCCCACATTGAGGTGGTTCTCAGCACCATGAACCCCACATTGACGAGGTTCTCAGCACAATGAACCCCACATTGACGTGGTTCTCAGCACCATGAACCCCACATTGACTGGTTCTCAGCACCATGAACCCCACATTGACGAGGTTCTCAGCACCATGAACCCCACATTGACTGGTTCTCAGCACCATGAACCCCACATTGACGTAGTTCTCGGCACCATGAACCCCACATTGATCTGGTTCTCAGCACCATGAACCACACATTGACTGGTTCTCAGCACCATGAACCCCACATTGACGAGGTTCTCAGCACCATGAACCCCACATTGACTGGTTCTCAGCATCATGAATCCCACATTGAGGTGGTTCTCAGCACCATGAACCCCACATTGACGAGGTTCTCAGCACAATGAACCCCACATTGACATGGTTCTCAGCACCATGAACCCCACATTGACTGGTTCTCAGCACCATGAACCCCACATTGACGAGGTTCTCAGCACCATGAACCCCACATTGACTGGTTCTCAGCACCATGAACCCCACATTGACGTTGTTCTCGGCACCATGAACCCCACATTGATCTGGTTCTCAGCACCATGAACCACACATTGACGAGGTTCTCAGCACCATGAACCCCACATTGACTGGTTCTCAGCATCATGAATCCCACATTGAGGTGGTTCTCAGCACCATGAACCCCACATTGACTGGTTCTCAGCACCATGAACCCCACATTGACGAGGTTCTCAGCACAATGAACCCCACATTGACTGGTTCTCAGCATCATGAATCCCACATTGAGGTGGTTCTCAGCACCATGAACCCCACATTGACTGGTTCTCAGCACCATGAACCCCACATTGACGAGGTTCTCAGCACAATGAACCCCACATTGACGTGGTTCTCAGCACCATGAACCCCACATTGACTGGTTCTCAGCACCATGAGCCCCACATTGACGAGGTTCTCAGCACCATGAACCCCACATTGATGAGGTTCTCAGCACCATGAACCCCACATTGACGAGGTTCTCAGCACCATGAACCCTACATTGACGAGGTTCTCAGCACCATGAACCCCACATTGACGAGGTTCTCAGCACCATGAACCCCACATTGACGAGGTTCTCAGCACCATGAACCCTACATTGACGAGGTTCTCAGCACCATGAACCCTACATTGACGAGGATCTCAGCACCATGAACCCCACATTGACGAGGTTCTCAGCACAATGAACCCCACATTGACGTGGTTCTCAGCACCATGAACCCCACATTGACTGGTTCTCAGCACCATGAACCCCACATTGACGTGGTTCTCGTCACCATGAACCCCACATTGACGTGGTTCTCGGCACCATGAACCCCACATTGACGTGGTTCTCGGCACCATGAACCCCACATTGACGTGGTTCTCGGCACCATGAACCCCACATTGATCTGGTTCTCAGCACCATGAACCCCACATTGACGAGGTTCTCAGCACCATGAACCCCACATTGACTGGTTCTCAGCACCATGAACCCCATATTGACGAGGTTCTCAGCACCATGAACCCCACATTGACGAGGTTCTCAGCACCATGAACCCCACATTGACGTGGTTCTCGTCACCATGAACCCCACATTGACGAGGTTCTCAGCACAATGAACCCCACATTGACGTGGTTCTCAGCACCATGAACCCCACATTGACTGGTTCTCAGCACCATGAACCCCACATTGATGAGGTTCTCAGCACCATGAACCCCACATTGACTGGTTCTCAGCACCATTAATCCCACATTGAGGTGGTTCTCAGCACCATGAACCCCACATTGACTGGTTCTCAGCACCATGAACCCCACATTGACTGGTTCTCAGCACCATGAACCCCACATTGACTGGTTCTCAGCACCATGAACCCCACATTGACGTGGTTCTCGGCACCATGAACCCCACATTGATCTGGTTCTCAGCACCATGAACCACACATTGACGAGGTTCTCAGCACCATGAACCCCACATTGACTGGTTCTCAGCACCATGAATCCCACATTGAGGTGGTTCTCAGCACCATGAACCCCACATTGACTGGTTGTCAGCACCATGAACCCCACATTGACGAGGTTCTCAGCACCATGAACCCCACATTGACGAGGTTCTCAGCACCATGAACCCCACATTGACGTGGTTCTCGTCACCATGAACCCCACATTGACGAGGTTCTCAGCACAATGAACCCCACATCGACGTGGTTCTCAGCACCATGAACCCCACATTGACTGGTTCTCTGCACCATGAACCCCACATTGATGAGGTTCTCAGCACCATGAACCCCACATTGACTGGTTCTCAGCACCATGAACCCCACATTGACGAGGTTCTCAGCACCATGAACCCCACATTGACTGGTTCTCAGCATCATGAATCCCACATTGAGGTGGTTCTCAGCACCATGAACCCCACATTGACGAGGTTCTCAGCACAATGAACCCCACATTGACGTGGTTCTCAGCACCATGAACCCCACATTGACTGGTTCTCAGCACCATGAACCCCACATTGACGAGGTTCTCAGCACCATGAACCCCACATTGACTGGTTCTCAGCACCATGAACCCCACATTGACGTAGTTCTCGGCACCATGAACCCCACATTGATCTGGTTCTCAGCACCATGAACCACACATTGACTGGTTCTCAGCACCATGAACCCCACATTGACGAGGTTCTCAGCACCATGAACCCCACATTGACTGGTTCTCAGCATCATGAATCCCACATTGAGGTGGTTCTCAGCACCATGAACCCCACATTGACGAGGTTCTCAGCACAATGAACCCCACATTGACGTGGTTCTCAGCACCATGAACCCCACATTGACTGGTTCTCAGCACCATGAACCCCACATTGACGAGGTTCTCAGCACCATGAACCCCACATTGACTGGTTCTCAGCACCATGAACCCCACATTGACGTTGTTCTCGGCACCATGAACCCCACATTGATCTGGTTCTCAGCACCATGAACCACACATTGACGAGGTTCTCAGCACCATGAACCCCACATTGACTGGTTCTCAGCATCATGAATCCCACATTGAGGTGGTTCTCAGCACCATGAACCCCACATTGACTGGTTCTCAGCACCATGAACCCCACATTGACGAGGTTCTCAGCACAATGAACCCCACATTGACTGGTTCTCAGCATCATGAATCCCACATTGAGGTGGTTCTCAGCACCATGAACCCCACATTGACTGGTTCTCAGCACCATGAACCCCACATTGACGAGGTTCTCAGCACAATGAACCCCACATTGACGTGGTTCTCAGCACCATGAACCCCACATTGACTGGTTCTCAGCACCATGAACCCCACATTGACGAGGTTCTCAGCACCATGAACCCCACATTGATGAGGTTCTCAGCACCATGAACCCCACATTGACGAGGTTCTCAGCACCATGAACCCTACATTGACGAGGTTCTCAGCACCATGAACCCCACATTGACGAGGTTCTCAGCACCATGAACCCCACATTGACGAGGTTCTCAGCACCATGAACCCTACATTGACGAGGTTCTCAGCACCATGAACCCTACATTGACGAGGATCTCAGCACCATGAACCCCACATTGACGAGGTTCTCAGCACCATGAACCCCACATTGATGAGGTTCTCAGCACCATGAACCCCACATTGTCGAGGTTTTCAGCACCATGAACCCTACATTGACGAGGTTCTCAGCACCATGAACCCCACATTAACGAGGTTCTCAGCACCATGAACCCCACATTGACGAGGTTCTCAGCACCATGAACCCCACATTGACGAGGTTCTCAGCACCATGAACCCCACATTGACGTGGTTCTCGGCACCATGAACCCCACATTGACGTGGTTCTCAGCACCATGAACCCTACATTGACGAGGTTCTCAGCACCATGAACCCTACATTGACGAGGTTCTCAGCACCATGAACCCCACATTGACGAGGTTCTCAGCACCATGAACCCCACATTGACGAGGTTCTCAGCACCATGAACCCCACATTGACGAGGTTCTCAGCAACATGAACCCTACATTGACGTGGTTCTCAGCACCATGAACCCTACATTGACGAGGTTCTCAGCACCATGAACCCCACATTGACGTGGTTCTCGGCACCATGAACCCCACATTGACGTGGTTCTCGTCACCATGAACCCCACATTGACGAGGTTCTCAGCACCATGAACCCCACATTGACGTGGTTCTCGGCACCATGAACCCTACATTGACGAGGTTCTCAGCACCATGAACCCCACATTGATGAGGTTCTCAGCACCATGAACCCTACATTGACGTGGTTCTCAGCACCATGAACCCCACATTGACGAGGTTCTCAGCACCATGAACCCCACATTGACGTGGTTCTCGGCACCATGAACCCTACATTGACGAGGTTCTCAGCACCATGAACCCCACATTGATGAGGTTCTCAGCACCATGAACCCTACATTGACGTGGTTCTCAGCACCATGAACCCCACATTGACGAGGTTCTCAGCACCATGAACCCCACATTGACGAGGTTCTCAGCACCATGAACCCCACATTGACGAGGTTCTCAGCAACATGAACCCTACATTGACGTGGTTCTCAGCACCATGAACCCTACATTGACGAGGTTCTCAGCACCATGAACCCCACATTGACGTGGTTCTCGGCACCATGAACCCCACATTGACGTGGTTCTCGTCACCATGAACCCCACATTGACGAGGTTCTCAGCACCATGAACCCCACATTGACGTGGTTCTCGGCACCATGAACCCTACATTGACGAGGTTCTCAGCACCATGAACCCCACATTGACGAGGTTCTCAGCACCATGAACCCTACATTGACGTGGTTCTCAGCACCATGAACCCCACATTGACGAGGTTCTCAGCACCATGAACCCCACATTGTCGAGGTTCTCAGCACCATGAACCCTACATTGACGAGGTTCTCAGCAACATGAACCCTACATTGACGTGGTTCTCGGCACCATCAGCAAAAATTTTCTTTGTCCAGGATTGGACTGATACTGTATTTCATGACGAACAATGGGAGAAATGGTTTACAGCTGCGTTCCGCAACCTTTTTAGCCCAGGACCCAATAAAAAACCAGGCATCCAGTCGCGACCCATCGAACCCTCCCCCTCCCCCCCCTCCCCCCCCCACAAACCGTCACGGAAATATCGATTGCTTATGACGTTAATATTTTTGTAAGGGTTCGGTTCATCATCTTTGTACAGTAGTACAATTCGTAATTGAACAATAAAGCAAAGTGACGACAATCATACCAAACACTGTCCTTATTTTGTTGTTATCTTGTACGGATCTCCACGACCATGAGGAGAGAGAGAGCGAGAGACCACGCCCCCCTTGAGAATGAGCAGCGACTTCGATCACAGACACTGCCCACTTGATATTATTGTCAGCCAACAACACAACAAAAACATGCATTTTAAGGCCATTTTCCCTGCTAGAGCGGGGGTTAGCCTTGCGGTCCCCATGACAAACTTCTCCATTTTGCCCTATTTTCTGCATCTCTCCTTGTTAACCCCCTTGCCCGCATTTCTTCTTCCACCATCTTTAGCCAAGTCTTTCTCGGTCTTCCCCGTCCTCTACTTCCTTCTACATTCATTTCCATCACTCTTCTCAACCAGTCACTTTCATCCTTCCTCAACACATGACCAAACCATCTCAACCTCTTCCTCTTCACAGCATCAATCACAGGCAATATTCCCATCATCTTTCGCAATTCATCATTTGTCTTCCTCTCTCTCAACGATACTCCGCACATCCATCGAACCATTCGCATTTCCACCCTTTCCAGCCTTCGTTGCTGCTCTACGTTCATTACCCATGTCTCGCTCCCATAAATCATAACACTTCTCACACATGCGGCATACACCTTTCCCTTCAGCTTCAGCGACACTCTCCTCCTCATTAGCACGCCACTCAGTTCCCGAAACTTCTTCCATGCACATCTCACTCGAGCAACCGTTGCCGAGTCTGATCCACCTTCTCCATTCAGCATGTCTCCGAGGTAGCAAAATGTTTTCACACCTTCCAGCTTCACGCCGTCTCCAAGATCCAACTCAACATTTCCTCCATCTGCAGCTCCCTCTGTGCACACCTTACATTTGAATGTAGCTGCCACACTGGTAAATGACCCTCTCAGCCCACTACATTTTTGATGAACCCATTCAGCGCACATTGTACATTGAATGGAGTTCACTCCGACACCCTTCCTGCACACAGCACACGGCCACTTCCCAGTTCTTTCCACCTCACCACATGCTTTACCACTTGCCATCACCTTCGTCTTTCCGATATTCACCTTCAGACCTTTTGTCTCCATACATTCCTTCCACTTGTTCATCTTTTCCTTCAGTCCATCCATACTTTCCGCAATCAACACCAGATCATCTGCATACAACAACTCCCACGGTAAACCCTCCTTTACGTTCTGAGCCAGCACCTCCATCACAGCTACAAATAGTAGTGGACTTAGTACAGACCCCTGATGCACTCCCACCTTCACCTCAAACTCACCACTGTTCCCGTCCTTCGTCCTTACAGCTGTGCGCGCTCTTTTGTACATTGCCATCACTACTCTGATCAACCATTCCTCCACTCCTAACTTCCTCAATGCCCATGTCAATACTTTGCGTGGAACCCTATCGAATGCTTTCTCCAGATAAACAAACCCAAAAAACAACTTCTTCCTCTTCTCCATGTACTTCTCCTGCAACTGCCTCACAATGAAAAGCGCGTCTGTCGTTCCTCTTCCTGGCATAAATCCAAACTGCATTTCGTCGATCTTCACTTTCTTCCTTATCCTCCTCTCCAACACCCTTTCCAATACCTTCATTCCATGCTCCAATAACTTTATCGCTCGGTACGAGCCACACTCCAGAGGGTCACCTTTCCCCTTGTATAGAGGGACGAGGGTACTCAGTTCCCAATCCACTGGAATGCGGCCTTCTTTCACCACCAGATTACAGATCTCTGTCATTCTCTTCACACCCCAACTTCCTGCTGCCTTCAACATATCTCCCACAACTCCCGTTGGCCCTCCCGCTTTTCCACTCTTCATTGCTTTTATCGCTTCCTCAACTTCCTTCTCAGTTATCTTCTCTGCCGGTCCTAAAACTGGGTTACTCTCTATGTTGCCATCCCATTCATTCTCTGTATTCAACAGCATTTCCATATATCTTTTCCATCTTCCTTTAATTCCATCTGGGTCGACAACAATTTGTCCCACTTCATCCTTCAAGCAACTCACCCCCATCACATCACACCTCTCTTTCGCTATCTGCTTTGCAATCCTGAATACTGCTTTCTGACCGTCTTCCGAATCCAAGCGTTCTCCGAACATTTTCCTACATGCCTCCTGCACCTTTACGACCTCTTTCTTTGCAGCCTTCCTGGCTGCCTTATAACTTTCATGCTCTGCTGTTTCTGCTCCCGTACCCTTCGCCTTCTGCCACTCCTTGAACTTCTTCCTCTTCTCGTCAATCCTCTTTCCAACTTCATTATCCCACCACCATGTTTCCGAGTGCCTCGGTGGTCCTTTTGTCCATCCACATACTTCACCAACGGCTCCCAACAGACTAGCTTTCATTGACATCCAACCACTTTCAAGCTCAACCACATCATCCTCTACCCTACTCAGCCTCTCTTTTAATGCCTCCCTTACTGTCACCTCTTTCAACCTCCACACCTTCATTCTCGGTTGGTACTTCACCTGCCGAGCTCTCCTCGCACCTTTCACCCTTATGTCGCAGACAACCAAGTGGTGCTGTGAAACAGCCTCCTCCCCCGGGATCACCTTTTTGTCCTGGAGGTGCCCCCTATCTCGCCTACGCACCATCAGGTAGTCAACGGTTGTCGTCGACCCACCTGACGTGTATGTAGCAAGCTTATTATCCTCTTTCTGGAACTGAGTATTACAAATCAACAAATCAGCTCCATCAGCAAACTCCAAAATCCTTTCACCTTCTCCATTTCTCACACCATATCCGTAACCCCCATGAACTCCCTCAAAACCATCCATACTCCTTCCCACATGTCCATTCAGGTCTCCTCCCACCACAACAACTTCCTCATCTTTCACGTTTTCCATCAGCTTCTCTATCGCACACCAGAACTTGTCCTTCTCTTCATCGCTTCGACCAACCTGCGGAGCATATCCCGAGATGACGTTCACCAAGAGCTTTCCAATCATCATTTTCACCATCATCAACCTATCACTCACTCTAGTCACACTCACCACACTGTCTACAAACTCCTCAGAAAACAGGACACCAACACCATTCACGCCCTCCGGGCACCCTTGCCACACAAACTTGTATTTCTGTCCCTGCCTACCCTTCACCATTCTCACACCACTTCCCTTCCATCTCTTCTCCTGCACACAACATATGTCCACTCTTCTTCTGACCAATACTTCCCCGACTTCTCCTGATCTCCCTGTCATTGTCCCTCCATTCCATGTCCCAAACCTCAGAAACCGATCTCCACTTCGGGCTGCACCCTGCCCACATGTAGTTGTAATTGTCATGGTTCTCTTTTTGAGGCAATGTTTTTATGGCCGGATGCCCTTCCTGACGCCAACCCTCTTAGTCGTCTCTTACGACACACAGGGATACGGTGTACGTATTCTGACCAGGGTACACACTGGGAAACGTTTAAAACATGGAAATTCTGGGGGGGGGGGGGGGGGGGAGGGCGGCGTCAGCATCACGGCTGCGGTTTAAACATATTCCAACAATATCCAAACAGAACCATGAAAACCATGAAAAACAATCTGGGAAAAGTCTCCAAGCGAGAACGTGGATTTGAGAAAGAAGGAGCAGAGGCGGAAGAAAAACGAGATACAGGGGGCGGGGCACAAGTCGAGACGAGGAGGAGAGCGTACAAGCACGTGTCCGGGAGGAGAGAAAGAATCAATATAGAATTCTTTGTTTATCCGTTTGTCCTGTTTTTAAAAACGCCGGACAAAGGGTAAGATGCCCGCGAGAGGCAGGGGGGAGAAAAGAAAATCAAAGAAACAAGCAAATACTGTGAAGGAAAGAACTTACACTCACAAAACACCGACGGGGGGAAGGGAGCCCGGAAAGACTAGGCCGCGCACGACGCGCGAATAAAAAACGACCAATCACACACAAATCCGCAACAACCACAAAACCAAAACTAAACAGAAACACACAACAAAACAACCAGCGGAAACCCGACAAAGACACGAATGGGAAAACACTCAAACTTCGATGCCGTGGAGAGATTGTCAGCCAATCAGGCGTAAACTCCCTGCCTTGTTCACAGCTTCGGAAGAGAGGAATCCGCCCCTACGATGAATCCGGATGAAGATTTAATGAAGAAGATGAAGAAGATGATGAAGATGAAGATGAAGATGAAGATGAATCTCACAACATTCATTGGCAGTGTATCTTTTGTGAAATAGAATAAAACTTTAATTATTAAAGTGACACGCCAAGATAAGGTGTTTGAACTTTATTTTAATCTTCATCGTGAATAGATGATGAACTTAAAATGTAACATGAAAGCGAATCGATATCGTCACGAAAAATTGTTTGGGTCGCGATTTTGTAGTTGCGATAAAAAAACAATTTTTTAGTTGCACCGCAGTTGTACAAAAACTCGTTCAAGTGAGAACGGGCCTTAAAGGAGCCTTTCCGATGCTCCTGGTATTTTTCCCAAGAATCCCTTTGGCATCTCTCTCTGGAAGCTATCCTTGGATGGTCACACTTACCAATATGGTCACCTTCTCTCTTGTCCCATTTGATACTCTGTCCTTCCATGACCTTTGTGTAAAAAAAACAACTGCATCAAATTATAAGTTGCTGAACAGAAGGTTCCTTTAATCACAACAATTTCTCATTAAACAAGCTCACTGATAATTGAAAATAGCCTTCATGGAGTGGACTGGCATGAACGTGGGTATTGCGGAGATTCTGATAAAAGGATCGATTGGTCGATTTATGAAATGCGTTGAATTTGAGAGCTATGATAGATGGTAATCTGAAATCACTGATGCTTTTCCTTAATGTCCTTGCTCCAACAGGGTGATGATCTGAAAGCAGAAGAAGTTGAAGGTAAAGTCGTAAGTGACATATAGAAGTATATATAGTATATATATATATATATATAGTGTATATATAGTGTAAGTATACAGTGCATTCAGAAAGCATTCAGACCCCTTCACTTTTTTCACATTTTGTTATGATGCAGCCTTCTGCTGAAATCGTTTAAATTCATTTTTTCCCTCATCAATCTGCACTCAATACCCCATAATGACAAAGAGAAAACAGGATTTTAGAAAGTTTTGCAAATTTATTAAAAAGAAAAAACTGAAATATCACATTGACATAAGTATTCATACCCTTTACGATGACACTTGAAATTTAGCTCAGGTGCCTCCCATTTCTCTTGATCATCTTTGAGATGTTTCTACACCTTGATTGGAGTCCACCTGTGGTGAATTCAATTGATTGGACATGATTTGGAAAGGCGCACACCTGTCTATATAAGGTATCACAGCTGACAATGCATATCAGAGCAAAAACCAAGCCATGAGGTCGAAGGAACTGCCTGCAGAGCTCAGAGACAGGATTGTGTCGAGGCACAGATCTGGGGAAGCCCAAAAAAATTTTCTGCTGCATTGAAGGTTCCCAAGAGCACAGTTGCCTCCATAATTCTTAAATGGAAGAAGTTTGGAACAACCAGGACTCTTCCTAGAGCTGGCCGCCCGGGCAAACTGAGCAATCGGAGGAGAAGGGCCTTGGTAAGAGAGGTGACCAAGAACCCGATGGTCACTCTGGCTGAGCTCCAGAGATCCTGTGTGGAGATGGGAGAAACTTCCAGAAGGACAACCATCTCTGCAACACTCCACCGATCTGGGCTTTATGGCAGAGTGGCCAGACGGAAGCCTCTCCTCAGTGAAAGACACATGAAAGCCCACATAATCTTGTTTCTCACAGTCTGAGAGTCCTTTAGGTGCTTTTTTGCAAACTCCAAGCGGGCTTTCATGTGTCTTTCACTGAGGAGAGGCTTCCTGCTGGCCACTCTGTCATAAAGCCAAGATCGGTGGAGTGTTGCAGTGATGATAAGGCTGCAACATAACAAAATGTGAAAAAAGTGAAAGGGTCTGAATACTTTCTGAATACACTGTATATATAGTGCCACGGGTGTGAGAAATAATGGAAACTCCTATAGCCTACTCCCACTTTATCTGGTAACTGTGAATATAAATAATGTCACAGTCTACTCAAGTATTAGGTGATTATACGCTCGTGGTCACGCGATTAACTGGAATTACTGGACAGTGGCCACACCTTGTCCCACAGATGCAGTATTCCCTTCACCCAAACTCTCTCCTATTCACAAAACCCCATTTTACTTTCACTTTATTATTGATCCCTGTGTGTCCGCACCACTCTGGAAGCTAGTTGCATCATCCCGGGGTTCACCAAAGTAGGCCTACTTGCTGAGATGTGCAGGCACCCAATAGCATTGGAGGCATGATCAGCACTGGGCCTTAAAAGGGTGGAACTCCATGGCCATTCACGAATTGGGAGAGTTGAGAGAGAGCTCAGTTGCAATTGAGCCTCAGTTGGTGAGTTCTTCAGTCTTGGGTTCGATCGAGTTTAGCATCACAGGTGGGCAAGATTGTTTTCACTCTCAAGGGTGCAGAGAGAAGGGCATCGGTGCAGCCATGCTTGGGCCAGCAACATCCGCACAAGAGCCACCCAGACACGGATGCTGAACAAACTCAACGACAACCATTATCATCGTTTCCCCATCAAAATCTGTGATTCTTCCATCGCCTGTTGTCGCCCAGTCATTTTGAGTTGCTCTTTTGCTTGTATCCCACCTTTCTGACCTCCTCTCCATCGTATAAGAGATACAAACTGTCATCCTGGTGTTTCCTCGGCAGGGTGATTCATAATTGTGTGCGCCGTCCTTCGGATAGATATTAAACTGGGCGTCCCTTCTGTGAACATTAGTAGTTGGTGGATGTTAAAGAGTTCAATTTGTCCTTCGTGAAGAGTGGAGGTGTTATTGCCAGCACCGTGAACAACTTACCTCTCATCGAATGTCAAGCCTGACCAGTCAGTTCATGAATGAACGACTTAGGCTGAACCTTTCCCTGGCCGACTCCCAAGAAGAAGGGAAGAATTGGGGCCACTAAAGAACTAGTGGTAGTAAAGTTTTTTTTTGTTTTTTTTAAATGAATGAGCATTTGAAAAACGGAAATCAATGCCCACTTACACCATGAAAATGGCACAAGTGGTTGGGGCAGAATCAGACTGCAGTGTCATCCACCGGATGGGGAACGTGCCTTCCACTGCTTCAGTGACAAAGCATACCCACCCTCTTTTCCACGGGTGTAGTTTTGTGGTTGTGGTTGACTAATACTAGCTCATCCACCTTTTAAAGGCATTTGCTCCATCAAGGGTTCCACTCCCCCTCTCAGACTACCTGAGTTGCCATGAACTGGTCCACCCAGATGGATATTGTTTTTTGAAAGGCTCTTTAGGAGACACCATCTCCTTACTGGATGGCCGTTAGCTCCCACAGAGCTCATCCGCCCCTTGTCAGATGTTGTTTTTCGTCCTGCAGGGTGTCGTCGTCACCCTCCCCACTGGCAAGCAAGTGAGGCGTCGGTTTACCTCTCGTCCATGCGGCAGGTTGCACTGGGTTACCCATTACCAGTGGCAGTGCAAAGACTGACCTGATGTGAAAATATTGACCTTAAAATATTGGCTTTCCCTCTTCCATATTAAGCTTGGTGTTGGCTTAGCGGTTTGGGTGCCGGCTTGGGATCCGAGGATCCTGGGTTCGAATCCCGGTCGATTGCTGAATTAACGCCAGGGGGGTTGACTCAGCCTGTCATCCTTCCGACGTCGGCATCAAATTGAGTACCAGTTCACTGGTAATTCCCTGTGTGTCGCAAGAGGTGACTAACAGGGTTGGTGGCAGGAAGGGCATCCGGCCTTAAAACATTGCTTTGAAACGGAGTGGCAGGAAGGGCATCCGGCCATAAAACATTGCTTCAAAATAGAGTGGCAGGAAGGGCATCCGGCCATAAAACATTGCTTCAAAATGGAGTGGCAGGAAGGGCATCCGGCCACAAAACATTGCTTCAAAAAGGGGACCAAGGTGCCCCGAAAAGGCCAACCCCTGCTCTGCAGGGAAAAATGGACTCTAAAGGTGGTTCCTCCTCCCTATATTCTGGTCCAATCAAGTATTTGTGCATTTATTTGCATTTACATTAATTGTACATTATTTATTTGCATTTATTTGTGCCCCCCCCCCCCTTCCCACGCCCTCCTCCCCCCAAACCCTCTCCCTCTCACAGATCTCCCGATGTCCCTACTCTTAAATGTTGTTTGTGTGCTTCCCCTTCTCTCCCCCATCTTGTCTACCGCTCCCCTTAATATATACTTTGTGTGTCTGTTTGATTTTTTGTGTGATAAATGTTAGCTCTTTCACGAGCATCGATCCTGTATACAAAAAGAAAAAGAAAAAAAGAAAAAGAGATGGCACAAATAAGATCAATGTGGACCATTTTATCATTGTTCGGTACTGAATTGAATCGATTGAAACTTAATGGAATGACTTCTCAGTTGTTGATTTTACATCTATTCTTCCTCCAATTGCATTTCCCAATAATTATTTCATTGTATTGTTCAATCAAGGTGAATATTTCATGCATTTTTCAGAGAAAAAATGTAATCCTGTTTTTTTTCCTTCTCAGAACTTCGGGCTGCTTTTAAAGAACTTGGGAGAGATGGACATTTAGAGACACGGAAGCTGGGCGCTGCTCTACGTGCTTTAGGTTTCATGCCAAGCGAGATGCACCTCCTGGAACTCACACAACACGTATCTCTGAATTGTACGGAGCTACACGTTCGCTTCAACTACATTTCACTCTACTCGCTGAACTCCCATTAGTGCACCAATCACCATCCTCCTGCTGTCAGGGTCGTTCATGGGTACCAAAATCACTTTTAAGCTGACTCGTTTGAATTTGATTCCTGAACAATGAACTGTCGTCCTGGTGCTTTGTAGGTGGAGAATGGCAGCATAAAGTATGTGGCCCGGTTAAAATGGGACGTTAAACTGATTGTCCGATCTACTTGCATTTGCTTGAGGACCCAAGAAAGTGGGAATCTTATTATAACAGAGCAAACGTATATCGTTATGTCGTTATGTCGCTTTGTTTATATGCGACGAAAACGTCTTCTTCTTCTTCAAATAAAATTACCACCCTCTTAATTAACCCTCTTAATTGCGTTAAGACTGCTGAGACCCCTCAGACCTTTCACGACCCTTTAATTCCCCCAAGACCCAAAATACCCTGAAGACCCCCAAAGACCCAAAACACCCCGAAGACCCAAAACACCCGGAAGACCCAAAACACCCCGAATACTCAAAACACCCCGAAGACCCAAAACACCCAGAAAACCCAAAACACCCCAAAGACCCCAAAAGACATTGAAGACCCTTAAGACCCAAAAGCCTCTGAAGACACCAAAGACCCAAAACACCTCAAAGACCAAAAATACCCTTAAAGGCCCAGAGGATCCAAAAGACCCTGAAGACCCAAATGGCCCTGAAGACCCAAAACACCATGAAGACCCAAAAGACACAAAAATGGTCAAAGATGCCTACCCCTCTGAAATGACGTGTGGTGAGGCGTGCGGAGCACGCCGAGTCACACTAGTATTATGAATGATTGATTAACCCAAATGAACGATATTGTTGCGGATTTGAGAATCCTGTGTTTTTTTGTGTGTAAATATCACCCTCTAAGTAGTGTAATGATTCCTTGTAAATATCTCCGTTTTGTGTGTAAAGGTCAAAGGTCGTCCTTTTAGTTAGTCCATATACATGCACGTAGGCCACCATATACCCTTCTAAATAGTTATTTCCTTATTATGTGTATTAGTTTAAGGCTGTGTTTCCCATTAGTTGACTCTGCATTGCATCAAATTGAAATAAGGTAGAATCCCCTGTCAAGTGCAAAGCCTTCATTGCCAACTGCATTGCCGCCATTGAACACGCGGCCAGCTCGGAGAAGAAAGGCGTGTCTCCGCCCCTCGTCATCGGAAGGAGGAGTGAGCCAGCCCCGATCAACCAACCAAGGATGAGGGGTTTGGCTTGAGAGGCGGAGAGAGAACAATCGGGGAGGTTCGCGAAGATTCGAGGGTGTGGCCTATATAACCCATCACGCGACGCCCCTACCAGAGATGCGCCAGAGAGTTGGAAGTCCACCGAGAGCTGTTGTTGAGTTCAGCACAGCAGTCCACCGGGAGAAGGTTGAGTGGTTGTTGTTGAGAGTTCAGTGGAGGAGGAGCAGTGGTTGTTGTTGAGAGTTCAGTGGGGGAGGAGCAACAAAGTCAAGCTCAGTGGAGGAGTGAGCACTGCGAAAGTTAAGGAACAAACCACAGCTTCGAGACCTCCGTAGTCCGGGCCCCCCCTGTGACATGCAGCTTCGACCCACTGATACGAAGAAACGCCGCCGTGTGAACGAGATTGAGAAGGGTCGGCGGCTGCTCACCTCGAGCCTTGTCGTTTACACGAACCGGAGCCGCATCCTTCCAGCTCTGTGGACCTCCTGAACCTTCCTCCCCTTCCAGCCATTCATCCCTATCATCATCCCCCCGTGTAAGTCTGATTGTCGTCCGTCTTTTATGTTGTCCTGGGGGTTAAGTAAGACTGAATAGGTAAGTTAGTATTGCACTGTGTCTTCTGGTCCTTCCATCTTTCTGTCTTTATTTTCGTATCTTTCCTTCTCCTTGGTTACTTTTGGTCTTGTACATAATAGTTAGTAATAAATTATATTTGTTCTTCCTACCTTGCCTTTCTTTCCTTTACATCCGTTTCGCTTTAGTGATTTCCCCATTGGATACCTGTGGCACGATTTGGCCAACGTTTCAGAATCGGGTCTAGTTACTTACTAATGGTTCGTGCCGCGGCTGCTAATCCGCTCGGCAATTAACATCTTGTCCGCGGTCACGAACGAGGTTGCTCACCTGCCTCTCCGGAGGGAGCTGCACAACTTCAGGACTCACGTCGGTCAGTCGCACACAAGGGGATTAATCCCCCCTTCTTAAAGGGAAAAAGGCCGACGTAGAGATCCATAACAATTGGTGTCAGGAGCGAGATTCGGACCTGAAGGGCGCTTAGCGCACTCAAAATTTGGAGCGGCCGAGATTGTAATAACATCTAAATTTAAGTCGTGCCATGGATGGTCAAGGTGATCGGATGCCGGTTGGGGAGTTAGAGGGGGTAGAATCGACCCAGGACCCCAGGGAAGAAGTGGGAATAGTGGAAGACGAGAGCAAAGAAGGTGCGGTCGTGGGGGTTACAGGCACACGAAATGGCGGCCTCCCGTACGTGACGGCGATAGCCGGACCCGCAGTGCCAATGGACTGGGGCCTTTTGATGATGCATTTCGGTGCCTCTCTGATGGGTGACAGTAAGGGATTTGATGCAATGATGGCTACCCGGGGGATAGACATGGAAAAAGTGAGGCACGAAGCAAGGTACAACCCGGAGGGATTTCAGGAGCAAATGAACGCCACGGCGAAAAGAATACAGGAAGACATTGACCGCAGGTTGGGCGAACAGGGCACACGGGTGCACGACGAGGTAAAGCAGGTCGAGAAGCGCTGGTTGAGCGAGGCGGAGGAAAGCACAGGTAACTGGACCGGGGTAGAAATCGTGACCCGGGGTATGGAAAAGCCGGCGACCGCTGAGGTAGGAGACAATTGTATTAAAGCCAGCGGTCGTTGAGGTGAATAAAGAAAAAGTAGTGGTGGGTATAGTTGAAATTGAAAAGACGACGGAGGTAGCCCGGGAATTGAAGGGAGAAATGGATTATGTGCAAAGTCCGTGCTCACACCTTGATGCCGTGCTTAATCCTTATAAAGATTTGCAGGTGTTGGTGCAGGGAGGAAGAAGAACCCCGAAGATGAGTCGTGCTGTATATTGTGCGGGGAGATTTTGCAGGAGGATGTTTGGCGCAGAAAGAATTTTCGCGCGCTTGGGATCGAGAAAGCATCCGGGCGTTGGTGAAGGGTCCCCTGTGAGTGGTGTGAGTGGAAATGGCGCGCTTGTGGGAAAAAAGTGCGAGGAGCGAGTGCGAGCGAGAATGCACGTCGGGGTGTACGGAGTGTGACACAGAGAGTGAGAGTGAAAAGGAGTGTACGTGCGAGGGTGAGAGTGACCCGGAGAGTGAGTTGGTGGAGGAGCGGGTGCGAGGATACACGCTTGGGATGAGTGTGCGAGGAAGCACACCTGAGTTGGTTGTGGCGCAGGTGTGGGAGAGCCCATTGAAGCGCGTGAGTGGGTGGATGCAAGAGTGCACCCCCATGAGTGGTACGGAGTACGTACTGAGGGAGAGTGCGCAAGACGGTGCGCGAGGTGTGTTAAGGAAGTGTGCGAACGGCGAGTGTGCATGAGAGGTGTGGTGTGTAACAGGGAGTGTGGTGGTGGAATGGACGGAGTGTGTGGAATGTACGGGCGGCGTTGGAACGCCGGGTTTGGTGAGTGTGAAAAGGGTCGCGTGTGCGTGTGAGCATGCGAGTAAGGCATCGACGTGGACCGGAGCAGCATTTAGGGCGGCGGATAGCCGAGGCGAGCACTCGGGGCGCGGTGCGCTTTGTTTGCAGTGAGAACCGGCCGGGACTGTAAGCGCGTCGCTCTTCGGAGCGTCGTGTGCGATTCGGGCCGGGTCCCGCAATGAATGGTCAGTGCCGCGTCGGAGCGGCGATCGGCGCGATTCCGGGGGAGGGAGGCCAGGTCGGATCTTTGCCCCCTCGTGGGGACGGGTTTCCGACCGGGCGACATTGAGCCATCGGGCCGGAGGCCGCAAGGATCCGCGCCGAGATGGTGCGTGGAATCTCGGCCCGACCAAACCGCCTCCCCTGAACGGAATGCCGGACGGATTCAACCTGCAGGCGACCAAACCACCCGAATTCATTGCTCGGCTTTGCGAAGCCGAGTTTTAATGATGTGACGACGCACCGAGGCTCAAGTTAAAGGACATTTGGTAGGGATAGGGAATTTGTGATTGGAAAATTTTTGATTGGCTGGAATTTGATGAGCAAAATTTATAGTGGAAGATGCCCGATGTGGTGGGATGGCAAATCCACCATCCCTCACACACGGGGCACATGAGCACCAGCTATGGGGTTTGGCAGTGAAAACTAGCCCAGGAGGGTTAGGATAATGTATAGGGACCTAGAGATGACCATAGGTAACGGTAGAGGTAAGTAGCGACATTGGTACAGGTAGTCGGGGACGCAGAGAGGTTAGAATGGTTGTTAATGACGTGGTATGTGCTCAGTTTAAAGGGAAGACGGGGAGCACCAAGTTAGCAGGGCACCAGGTAGGTCAGATGATGCCGTGTGTGTGAGAGTATTGATATCGAGCAAATGAGGAATTGCTAGGCAATGCTCGGGAGAGATGTGAGTATTGAGCGTGAAAGTGTATGGAGCAGTGTATGAGGAACATTTGTGGTTGTGCATTGTATTGAATGATTGAAGAAGCCTGGAGGAAGGAGGGTGCAGGAAGAACCAGGTGTGATTGCACAAGTGATCAGGTGTATGGAGCAGTGTATGAGTGAGTAATGGTGATTGAGTGTTGTGTTGAGCAAATGGTCCTGGAGGAAGGAGGGTGCAGGAAGCACCAGGTGTGATGGCACAGGTGTGCAAATTCAGGTGAGCATGGTTGTACGGAATATATGGAGTATGGAATGGATGGTGTGGAGTGAGTATGGTTGAAACTATGGAGTGGAGTGGATGGTGCGAAGGTGTGTATGGGGAGGATGGACCCCTATCACGAATACCCGGGGAGTGTAGTTTAAGAGTTAGGTAGAGGGAGTAGGTAAATTATGGTTGTATATTGGCATCTGTGGTGCGTGGTGGAAGAATGGTGTTTGGATGGGTGCATTAGTGACGTGGAAATGGCTGGGCGTGTGGCCTGTTAGTGTATGTATTTGAATGGGCACTCCACCACTGTGAGGATGTCGGCCAGGTGAGGCCGCAGGTGGGCTCAGGGAGCCGTTAGAGTTGTGGATGGGGCCCGAGGATCCGGAGGACGGACCCGGGTAGCCCAGTGCCAGAGGGCACCGAGTGGGGAGAGCGCCAGAGGGCCTTCCCCAGGTAGATAGGTTAGGGTAAGGAGCAGGTAAGCTCGGAGGCAACTGCAATGGTGGAAGTGTGCAGGTGGGTAGACCTGCTGGGAGAGCCACACGACCCAGTCCTGAAATTGTGCAAAGGCACAGGGAGTTGAATCGGGGGAGTGAGACCCCAAATTGAGGAAGCACCACAGTTTGGTCAATGGGAATTGGTTCTTAAAACCGCATAGAGTGTAAGATGGCCAATGGATTGGCAGGGAAAGACCCCGGGTAGTGTAAAGTGTATTAAAGTCATTTAGAGGATAGTTAGGATTAAGAATCTCCTCGCACCATGTACATCCACTCACCTGGGGTGACAGAACTCCACACCATGCCATGTTTTTATTATTTTTGTGCAAATGTTTGGATTGTGAGACGCATCTGGACATGGGTGTGACATTGTGCTTGATGTTCCATCTCTCCCTCCTTATGAGGATTGATGATGGCAAATTTGGTTCGAGGGATTGTGGTGACGAATTTGGTATTAGGGGAAATATGGGGAAGACGTGACAGTAGCGACGAATTGGTAATGTGTAGATTTTTGTACATATGGGGGTAAGGGGCAAGGGTAGAACAGGTGACGGGTGGGGTGACGTACGGTAGGGATGAGCTTTTCTCCGCTCAGTCTCCAGACGCACCTCACCTTGCATTGCCTTTATTGATGTGTACCCTTGTGACCTTATCCCTCGCTAACCTGCCCTCTCTGTCTTCCTTCCCCGACCCATGGATCGTGCTCTCTGGGCACCGAGGGGAGCGTGCGGGAGTCCGCCATTGTGTGCCCGAACCCCCACAACCAGCTGCCTGCATCGAGGCACCATTTATGGACCACATGTCTGTGGCTGAGCACCACTCATGGACCCCACGGGTTGGGGCATGGCCCCTCTGCTGGAACCGGCCATGGTGGCCCAGGATCTTGCTTGCGGACCTCGGTGACGTGGCACCTATGCCATACAGGTGAACCACCCATAGTCGGCCCCTGTGGGCCATAAATAAAAAGTGGACACGTTTTGTGCTTTTTATTATATCCAAATAGGCCGCCAGCAAGAAGATGAAGTTGACAACATCAAGAAGAACAACGGCCAGCAGAGGGAGCCGAAGAGCAAGACCACCAACAGGGGTTTGTTTTTTATTATGAACTGTGGTGACTGTGCACTCCGGTGCGTTTTGGTGCTTTATGGTGCTCTTTATTGGTGCTGGTGCGTCGATGCAGCGCAGGCTGTCTCTCCCCCCACCCCAAAAGAACAATCGCAGGTCCTAGGTTGCGTTTTGTAAATACAATCAGCATCACTTGTAAATAATGTTCCCCACCGTACATGTTTCGTTTGAAAACAATTCCGCAATTCGGTTAGCTGTGGGCGTAAATCTGTTAGGCAGGGTGCAATGCAGCAGGGGGACATACTTATTTGTGTTTTAAAACTGCCACACTCAGGGTCAGGTTAAATGTAGAGGGAACTACACCTACGTGTCACACTAGTTAAAGTTTTATAGGCCAGAGGACGTGCCTGGAGGATGAGGGTGCAGTGTTGCAGATTTGAGAATCCTGTGTTTTTTTGTGTAAATATCACCCTCTAAGTAGTGTAATGATTCCTTGTAAATATCTCTGTTTTGTGTATAAAGGTCAAAGGTCGTCCTCTTAGTTAGTCCATATACATGCACGTAGGCCACCATATACCCTTCTAAATAGTTATTTCCTTATTATGTGTATTAGTTTAAGGCTGTGTTTCCCATTAGTTGACTCTGCATTGCATCAAATTGAAATAAGGTAGAATCCCCTGTCAAGTGCAAAGCCTCCATTGCCAACTGCATCGCCGCCATTGAACACGCGGCCAGCTCGGAGAAGAAAGGCGTGTCTCCGCCCCTCATCATCGGAAGGAGGAGTGAGCCAGCCCCAATCAACCAACCAAGGATGAGGGGTTTGGCTTGAGAGGGCGGAGAGAGAACGATCGGGGAGGTTCGCGAAGATTCGAGGGTGTGGCCTATATAACCCGTCACGCGACGCCCCCACCAGAGATGCGTCAGAGAGTTGGAAGTCCACCGACAGTTGTTGTTGAGTTCAGCACAGCAGTCCACCAGGAGAGAGTTGAGTGGTTGTTGTTGAGAGTTCAGTGGAGGAGGAGCAGTGGTTGTTGTTGAGAGTTCAGTGGGGGAGGAGCAACAAAGTCAAGCTCAGTGGAGGAGTGAGCACTGCGAAAGTTAAGGAACAAACCGCAGCTTCGAGACGTCCGTAGTCTGGGCCCCCCCTGTGACACGCAGCTTCGACCCGCTGCTACGAAGAAGCGCCGCCGTGCGAACGAGATTGAGAAGGGTCGGCGGCTTCTCACCTCGAGCCTTGTCGTTTACACGAACCGGACCCGCATCCTTCCAGCTCTGTGGACCTCCTGAACCTTCCTCCCCTTCCAGCCATTCATCCCTATCATCATCCCCCCGTGTAAGTCTGATTGTCGGCCGTCTTTTATGTTGTCCTGGGGGTTAAGTAAGACTGAATAGGTAAGTTAGTATTGCACTGTCTCCTGGTCCTTCCATCTTTCTGTCTTTATTTTCGTATCTTTCCTTCTCCTTGGTTACTTTTGGTCTTGTACATAATAGTTAGTAATAAATTATATTTGTTCTTCCTACCTTGCCTTTCTTTCCTTTACATCCGTTTCGCTTTAGTGATTTCCCCATTGGATACCTGTGGCACGATTTGGCCAACGTTTCAGAATCGGGTCTAGTTACTTACTAATGGTTCGTGCCGCGGCTGCTAATCCGCTCGGCAATTAACATCTTGTCCGCGGTCGCGAACGAGGTTGCTCACCTGCCTCTCCGGAGGGAGCTGCGCAACTTCAGGACTCACATCGGTCAGTCGCACACAAGGGGATTAATCCCCCCTTCTTAAAGGGAAAAAGGCCGACGTAGAGATCCGTAACAATATATATATTCTTCAATAATAATAAATGTCAGTGTGTGTGTGTGTATGTGTCCTCCGTAACTCCAAAACCATGACACCGAGTGGCCCGAAACTCTGCATGCAAACTAAGGGAACTGTATGGGATTGCATGAATGAAAACTTGGTATTTGGGTAAATTTAAACACTTCTTTGTAAAGATAAATAATTAATGGGGTGCTCATCAACGGGGCTCTAGCTTCTCTATGGAAGAGAAGGAACTCTATGAAAGAACTGTAAGCTTCCCCAGCGGGCTCAGCAGCAGAGCTGAGCTCCAATACTCTTTCCGAAGAAAACCGTGGGATCTTTAACGTCAGCCAACTAATTCTGGCAGACAGGATTCCCAGGTTAACGTCCATTCGAGGGACGGCGCATACATTGATGAATCACCGCACCTGTGAAACACCAGGATGAAAGTTTACAGCGAGGTCAGGATTCAAACCAAGGCTAGACAGCTTAGAGGCGAGCATGCTTACCTCTAGGCCTTCCTCCCAGCCCAACATACTCACTGATGCCTCTCACCACGATCACACTTCTGTACAGACCCTTAGAGCGCCAGCGCCTTCTTTGCTTTTTTCCCTCACATGCCTGTCCTCACAATACAGTACGTCACCATATCATATGCGGGCCGGGCTTAAGGCAACTCTACCCGTGACAGAGAAAAAAGTAAGAAAGAGCATTGATTACAAGTATTGTAATTTATATACAGTACAACCAAATGGCACATGAGAACATTTTTTGGGTGGGTGGGGGGAGGGTGTCATTTGGTGCCCCATCGACGTTTGCACTCAGTGCACAGACCCTGTCCACCACTGTCCCTACCCCTCACCCCTCCCCCATCATGATGCCTATGCCCTTGGACAGCCCGCTTTCACCTTGCAGAGGTCTTAAGCCGCCATTTTGCTTCAGCCTGATCAAAAAAGCCTTGCCATGGAACCAAGATGACCTCTCACGGACTAGTTAAAGTATATAATCAAAATCTGTGTTCGGATTTCAGGATCGGATCTCGTGGACTAAATAAGAGGCAAAATCTGGAGTGAAATCTAAAATTTTAAAGAAATTAACAGTTCTTATAACGAAGTGTATTTACTTTAAGCAAAGCTATGGTCCCTCCTCCATATTTACACAAGAAAATGTGAAATTGCCAAAACATTAAACTTTTTCTACTGCTTAAAAATTATATTGAGTGAAGAAAAGATTAAGGAATGTGCTAGCCTAGTCAAAAAATCTGAAAATGTGCCTTTATAGAATGATTGAGGCATTTTTGAGTAAAAGCAAGCAAACCACTTTTTCTGGGGTAGTTTTTCATGCTGAATATGAATCTGTTGTTTGCCAAGCCCAAAAATGCGTAATTAGGTCACTAATCAAGGTCAAAGGTCAATGAGTGCAAAATTCAAAATTTTTGAAAAAATGCTTTATTTTACATCCCCTATCTGTACATTTCAATTATTTTACAATATTTTGTCTAGTAAGGTTGCTAAAGCTTTTCAAAATCTTATTTTTAAAGGAAAACGTGAGGACACATCTATGCTCATTTGCCTTTATCTCTGTAAGGGGCGACAATTAGTTTTTGCGTAATTTGCTTGCAGTTTAACCTCTAAATGCACAATGGGGCAGAGTTTTTATGCTCCTATTGATGGTCTAGAGATAGATTTTATAAAGACAGAATCTAAATGTCACCGGTAAACAACATAGGTCAAAGGTCAATGAGTGCGAAAGTCTTGCAATGACGTAACAGTTACTTGCACTTGAAACCATCCCTTTCACTCAACAGTGAAAGTGGCTTCATCTTTCTGACCCCAATGCATTTGCCATGTTTGTCAAATCATTTCCATTCAGACAGAGCAGGGTGTTCTTCAATAGACCCTTAATGATGAAGAATGAATCTAATAGCCTAGCATAAGCCATCTAGTTCGTACCCTAGGCATCAGGCATTAAACATTTCAGGAGTACAGGTAAGGGTCTTTTTAAGATTGTTAAAAAATGAAATATAAAATCAAATGAAAGTAAAGGAATGCATTCTTCTTTGGTGAGATACATGTACATACAAATGTGTAATGTATGCTTGACATCTCACATCATAGGCAGGCCTACATACATGTACATTTACCTAACAGTAGCAAAAAGACAGGCAGGGCATGGGCATTGACGATGAGTGCCTAATGCATCTACCACTAATGAATTAGTGATATCGGTTAGATGTTTTGTCTTGAAGAAGCTTTACTTTGTGTCTTTGAGAATAAGATTAAAACCCGGGCCAACACTGCCTGCGCTTATTCGATCATTTAAGGGCTGTTGCAGTATATCATACAACGTTGTAGTTTTCATGGTCAGAACATGCGTGCCTGGTGCTTAGTTTGGTTTCTGTTTCTCCCCTCAGGCCAACCATGGAACCTATTGCCAGCCTCAAGCGACAGCGTGAGGATGTGTCGTTTGAACTTTGTATCATTTGTCAGGGAACTAGCCAGGTCAAAGATACGATTTTCAACCAGACAAACCAGGGTATTGCTGCCATCAGAGAGGCGACCGAGCTCCGATGCAAACTTAGACACTATGAATTTCGATCAGCCGTGGACAGGCTTTCGACTCTCTTTGCAGAGCCTCCAGAAAGTCTCCCCAAACTTAAATGGCATAAGCTATGTTACTCTGCATACACACACAAGGGGAAAATAAATGCTAAGCTAGCCAAGGAACAATCGAAAAACGAAAAAGATCCTGAAAGAAAGAGTGTTTCGGCTGAAGCATGTCCGTTTTTACGCAGTAGTACTACTAAGATGAACTGGACATTGTGTATGTTCTGCCAGAACTTTGACAAGAAGCAGAAGACAAGTCGTGTCACAACCTTCAAAATGAGTAATGAAATTACGGAAAAAGCTAAATTTGTACATAACATCTTAGTCCGTACTGCAAATGAGAATGATTTAATCTCAGCTGAGGCATGTTACCATGTTAACTGTCTTAGTAAATTCTTTAGGGATGTCAAAAGGGTGGAAACTGAAAGCAAATCAGCAGACATGGCGATATCATGGTTGTGTCAAGAGCTGCGTCACTCTGCTGAGAAAGGGCACGTATTTGAACTATCTGCAGTGTTCGAGAGGTACAAAGAGTTAGCCAGTGAGTGCGACGGCACAATTCCTACATCGTATCTTAGTAGACTGGGGACTTTTAAAGAAACTTTGTCGAATTGCATTGGGGACATTTATGAATTTCTTGTGCTAAGAAATTTGGCGCCTTCAGAGAAACAAACTTTGCTTCTTCCACGACATTTCAGTCACATACCTCTTTCAGAAATGGTGTGCGGTCAGAACAGTGCAGACTATATTCCCATATTTAGACAACAGGATGATCATTTTCTGTCTTTAGTGCACGTTGCTCTGCAACTCCGCAGTGATATCATGTCACATCCTGCATTCGAAGGTTGCGATGTAAGCGAAAAAGCAGAGTTGGCAAGTGTACCACCATCTGTACTCATGTTTGTGAATATCTTGCTTGGAGGCCAAAGTAGTGTCGATGCTGAGTTTGACGAAAGTGAGATGTCTGAAACTGGTTGGGTGAAGAAGACAAGGGTCCTTAGCATTGGACAAGACATGGTCTATGGTGTATGTGGAGACAAGAAGGCACCGCCTAAACACGTTGGAATGGGTATGACGCTGCACCAGTCAACTCGATCAAAGAAATTAGTTGAGCTATTCCATAATGCTGGGCACATAATCAGCTATAACCGGGTTCTTAGGTATGACACTGCCATGGCTGAAAACACTCTGAAAGCGCTTGATCAAGAAACTGGGGCAGTTGTTACCAGCAACCTGGTTTCGGGACGATTTGTGCATTTTTCTGGCGACAATATTGACATCAATGACTCTACCCTAGATGGCAAAAATACATTTCACGCTACTCAGTTAGCTGCCTGGCAGAGGGGGCCATCTGCTGAAAGCGGTCTTGGAGACATCAAACCATCCAATACGTCAACGTTGGATATACCAACAGCAGTTGAAAAGATCCATGAGGTATACATCAACAAGGATACCCTCATTCGCGAGTTTGGTGAGGTTGAAACAGGATGGTTTCTTAGGGAGAAAGATACTGGCAGTGCTCTTCAAGACAGTGAACATCGGGACATGGCATTCTTAGCATCTCGCCAAGGAGAAAGCGAAAGATATTCCTGGACCACGTTCAACCAGTTGCACAGCACTAAGGAGGAACCACCCAAAACTACCATTGGCTATATGCCAATCATACTAGCCCCAGCTCATGAACATTCCACTTTGAACACCATGGTGCGCAGGGCACTACATGTCGCAAGGGCCCTGAATAACCGCTACGCTGTGATAACAGTTGATCAGGGGTTGTATCCCCAACTGATGGAGCTGAAATGGTCAGTGCCCGACTTCAGAGATACCCTAATTCCAAGACTAGGTGGGTTACATATCACTATGAATTTTTTGAAAGTGCTAGGGCAACATACAGAAGATTCTGGTATACATGAGCTGTGGGTTGAAAGTGGTTTACTTGGGCCAAATTCGGCTGACAAGGTTAAAGACGGAAAATCTTACGCAAAAGCAATGAGGGCACACAAATTAACTTGGCAAGCGCTATGGCTAATCTTGATTCCGCAATTCAAAAACAATCTGCAGAGTCAAGATCCCAAAACATGCCAAACACTGGAGAATTCACTAGCTAACAAAGAGTTTGACACTTTACTGGACATAGTGGGTTCTGAGACCTTTCGGCAATATCTCGCAGTCTTCGTTGAAAATCGACAGACAGATCCAAACTTCAAGTTCTGGTGGGAATACCTAAGGATGGTGACTATACTGCTTGCATTCGTTCGGGCACAGAGAGAAGGGTTGTGGACGCTACACTTGGAATCGTTCCGAGAAATGTTGCCATTCTTCCTCCGATACGATCACGTGAATTACGCAAGATGGGGCTGTGTTTACCTGTCACAGATGCATCAGCTCCCACCATAAGTGGAGGAGGAGTTCCTTCTTGGCAACTTTGTTGTGAAAGGGTCGGACCAAAGATTCAACCAAGTAGATCCAGATCATAGCCTGGAATGGCTTAATGGTGTAGGGAAAAAGAGGGGTGGAATCATCGGAATAACCAAAACAAATTCAGCCCTGGCAAGATGGACTCTCTCGTACAACCACAGGACATGCATTTCAATGCAGACGTATGAAATGATGAATGTTGGAGTGGACACTGGTTACGTCCATAATGAAGCCAACTCATCCCGCACTAAACGTGACAACTGCGACGAAGAACTCATACTTCAAACTCTCCTGCGATTCAAAGTATTTGCTGAGGAATCTTCTAGTCGACCAAACCTCCTTAACTGCGCAACAAAAGATGTTGCAACTTCTGAAATAGAAGAGTCACTGCTGAACGCAAAAACATTAGGGCAGCAGCAGGTGGAAAACTTTGTCAAAGTGAGACTTGTTGAAAAATCAACTGATTTCCGAGATCGACTTCCGAAGGTGAAGGCTCCCACGTTTTCCTCACTCTATGAAATAGGAACCAAGAAAGCCAATGGAAAGATCGAAACCACAAAAGCAGACAGAAACTTTTTGCAGAGACTAATTGCAGCGTACAGAGCTGGAAGACCAGTTGAACTGGCTAGAATACTTAACCATGAACTGATGAAGGTGCCAATCAGCATTGTTGATACATCTGGCGAACTTAGAACGGGTGTTAAGGCTATTTTATTTGACATTCTTATCAGGAGTGTATCATGCCCCTCAGAAATCGCCTTTTATGGGCCTTCCTGTTTGATCATTGATGGGCAAGCTGCAGTTATGTCACTTGGAAAACCTAACACGGCGAACACCTTTGGTGATTATGCAGACGAATTTGTAAAGTTCATTTTCTGGCAAGGCCGGGCTTACAGCCGAATTGATGTTACCTTCGATCGATATAGAGACATTTCAATCAAAGTTGGAACTAGGGTCAAACGTACGAAGAAGTCAAGGCCAGTTCGTCGCCTGATTGAAGATAGAGATGTGCCACTCCCCAACAAATGGCCTGACTTTCTCGCATCAACTGAAAACAAGACAGAGCTTGCTCAGTTCCTGTCGAATGCACTCCTGGCAGCGGCACCCCCTGAAAAAGTGGTTGTTGTTGGTGGAGGTTTCGCTTCTGAAACAGAAGTCCAGAGTTCAGATCCTGCAATGAACACTACTTTGCTACAAAGCAATCACGAGGAAGCAGATACCAGAATGATTGTACACTGCCTTCATGCCGATGCACCAAACATTGTGGTCGCAGCGCGTGACACAGATGTGTTGGTGCTGTTGCTTGCCAACTTCAGTAAAATGTCTTGCGTAAAACTTTGGATGAGAGCAGGAACAATTAAGAAACGGAAGTATGTTCCTGTGCATGACATAAAGTCGGAACTTGGACTTGCTGATCATGTCTATGAGACTTTACCAGCATTTCATGCGTTGACAGGATGCGATACGGTTTCATTTTTCTCAGGACACTCAAAGAAAACAGAATGGGATATCTTCCTTGAACACAACAGTCTGCTTCAAGATCTTGGCAAGTTTCCGACACCATCAAAGAAGGTCACAGAAGATGCTGAAAAGTTCATTTGCCATATCTACAAGGAACCATCTGAGAACTGTAATCAAGCCCGCATTAAACTGTTCAACAAATGCCATGCAACGGAGACCCTACCTCCATCTAGTGATGCAGCAAAGTTCCACATAGAGCGTGCAAACTACCAAAGTTTCATTTGGAGAGGCCAGTAATCCAATGACAGATCTGCCACCGCCGACTGATTGTGGATGGAAACTCGTTGATGACAAGTTGTCACCGGTTCTTACAACTTTACCGTCAATTCCAAAGGGATGCCGAGAACTTACTCAGTGTGGTTGCAAGAAAGGTTGCAGTTCTGATAGTTGCTCTTGTCGGGAGTGGGGGAAACAGTTCTGCACTGAGGCCTGCAAGTGCAATGCCAGTGAAACACCATGTCGAAACAGGCCAAAGTAAGGGGGGGGGGGGGGGGCAGAGCTTACACAGTTAAGCTAATTGGCATTCCCCTGGATGGCTCCTCCTTCCAGCCAATCAGTCTGACAGACTGCAATTGATTCAGGATTAATTAAGAATACATGTGATAATGATCAACTGCCTGCACTCCAAACATGTTTGCCATGAAGTGCATTTTGCGCCTTGTGCCATGTAAGTGCACTTTGCGCCTTGTGACCGTTAGCCTTAATTAAGTGGCTAATTAGTCAAATATTGACATTTAGTGTAGAAAACAATCTTGCTATTATATAGGACTCAGGTAAACCACTTCACTGATGGTATTTAAGGCAACAATTCAAGTGAATTAAAACAGTATGTCAAAAAACGAAAAGTTGCTTCATTACGGATATATTCACAAAAATCTGATTTTTTCCCTTCACAATTCCCTTTACTTTCATAATTGTGAAAAGCTGTAGTAACCTTACCAGACAAAATACTGTAAAATAATTGAAATGTACAGATAGGTGATGTAAAATAAAACATTTTTTCAAAAATTTTGAATTTTGCACTCATTGACCTTTGACCTTGATTAGTGACCTAATTACGCATTTTTGGGCTTGGCAAACAACAGATTCGTATTCAGCACGAAAAACTACCCCAGAAAAAGTGGTTTGCTTGCTTTTACTCAAAAATGCCTCATGAATTCACGTTTCCCAGAAATTTGACTAGTCTATGCCAAAAGTGTAACTTCATTGAGTACAATGAAAATAATTAGTCAGCGGGACCACCACAAAGGTTCCCGCACCTGGGTTCTCCATGGAGCAATCTCTGGAGTTAGGAAGACAAAATAAATTATATTAAAGATCACGTCGGAAAAGAACGATTAACATAACGGAAGGATTAGAATGAGTAAAGCAATGGGACTAGTGAACTACGAGTTCCAGAGAGAATGGGAAAATATTGTAATAATATTTTAATTTATTTTCTCTTTGAAAAATTCCCATTCATTTTGAGGCATCGTTGCCCCCATTCCCCCTTCCCCACCCCTTCCTTGCTCCCCTACTCTCTCTTTATCTTGCTCTTACCCCTTCCTCACTCTCCCCCCCCCCCCCCACTTCGTCGCTCTTCCCGCCTTACTTGCCCACCAATGTCGTCGCTCCCCCCTCCCTCTCTCTCCCAACAACCCATCCTCACTATCCATTTCCTCTCCTCGCTCCCCACCTTTGCTCTCTCCTCCCCGCCTCTCTCTCCCCCCTCTCTTTCTCGTGCTCCCACCTCATTCCTTGCTCTCCCTTCTTCCTGGAGTGTATAGTGATGTGTGGTGATTCATCTCTCTTTCCCCTTCCTCGCTTCCACTTCCCTCCTCATTCCCCCCATCCCTCCCTCTCCCCCCCCTCCTGTAGTATTCCTGTCAGCAAAGCGATGTGTGCTATTTGCGAGTACATATACAGACTTGGCATTTAATATGGAATATATTTTTTTTTCTTGACTTGGGTTTACTTTCTTAACTCAGTATATCAATCTAGTGAGTTTCTTTTACACTTTGGTGATTTATTTGTAAAAAGAACCATGTCACTGATTGTCTGTCGCAGCAAGAAGTCAACAACAGGATTATATCACAGGTGGCGTGGCAAAATGTACGGACAGGTGCATTTGATGATTGGCTTCACAGTCGGGTATACAAGGGTTGTTGCGTTCTGTATTAGTGGAAAACAACTGCTGCACATCTCCAAAAGTTATTGCCGCTTCCTCTGGAGATGGTCCGTGAACTCGACAATGCTGTTTGTCATGGAGTGGTGGCTTTACGAAATTACGGCATGAAACAGCGTGCTATTGCTCGGCAGTATGGCATCACTCAAGGTCAGGTGTCAAAGATCCTGAAACGAAATGCTCAGAGGGGTGTCCCTACTCCAATACCGAGGCCAGGACGTCCCCGCAGAACCACAAGGAGGGATGATCGCCAGCTGCACCGGTTAGTCCGCAATGGCCGTACCAAGTCAGCTAATCGGCTTAGGGCTGAGTGGCAGCAACTGACAAATGTGCCTGTATCCAGAAGGCTAGTCAACCAACGACTGGTTCAAGCAGGCTATCGTGCCAGGCGTCCTCTGAGAAAGCCACGCCTGACCAGACAACACCGCCCGCGCCGATTGCAGTGGGCCAGAGAGCACCGTCAATGGCAGCCAGGACACTGGAATCACGTGATCTTCAGTGACGAGTCTAGATTTCTGGTCTATCGTCAAGATGGTCGCGTCCGAGTGTGCAGACAAGTGCATGAAGCCTACAACAAAGATTGTATAGTGCCAAGAGTCCAAGCTGGAGGTGGTGGGGTGACCGTTTGGGCTGCTTTTGATGCAGGGGGCAAAACTGACCTGGTTGTTCTGAATGGAACCCTGAACCAGTTCAAGCACAGGGCCATTCTGGAAGAAACATTGCTTCCATTTGCTCGGGCAGCCTTTCGAGGAAACTTTGTCTTCCAAGATAACAATGCACGGCCTCATCGTGCTCGCATGATCCAACACTTTCTTGCTGACCGTGGTGTAGAGCATATGGAGTGGCCTGCCATGTACCCGGATATGAATCCGATAGAGAACTTGTGGGCAGAATTAACGCGTCAAATCGACCACTTGGACCAGCAGCCGACCTCTGTGCGTGAATTGCAGCAGGCTATTGTCACTGCATGGCAAGCTATTCCTGTCCAAACCTTGGCAAATCTCGTGAACAGCATGCCTCAACGTGTACGTGCTCTCCTGAATGCTCGTGGGGGTTACACGAAGTACTGAACTGTAATTTTACTGTCCGTAATCCCAGTCGTAATTTAACTTTTGTTTTTGTGAAAATTTTTTTGGCTAATGTGCAAAATAAAGAGATACTTCTGGAAAACGTACAGAAGTTTAACACAGTACTGTCTTTCTCATGCTCCCACCTCATTCCTTGCTCTCCCTTCTTCCTGGAGTGTATAGTGATGTGTGGTGATTCATCTCTCTTTCCCCTTCCTCTGCGAATTGAGTTCGATATCAGTTTACATCACTTTCAAGGATCAATTTATTTGTTTCGAAATGTCAAATGTGGTTTTTGTTTCTTTTAAAGGTCACATTAACAAAATCTAGAATAATTTCAACATAATTCCAATGAACTTTTGGTTCTAAGACATCTTGAAAAGTAAGTTCACCCCCACAAAAAAATATTCCATATTAAATGCCAAGTTTGTATATATATATTGTTGCGGATATGAGGACTGTATATTTTTTTGATTGTGTGAATTATTATTATTGTTTATTCTGCGCCTCCTGCCTCCGGAGCTGTGTAAAGGTCAAAGGGGCATCCCATAATTAGTCCATAAAGCATCCACACCACAGCCAATCATAGAATACCCCTGTTCAATAGTTATATCTTATTCTGTGTTTTAGGGTAAGGCTGTGTCTCCCATTAATTGAAATACTCCATTGCACCAGTGAAAGAGATAGGTTCCCTTCATTCCCACTCCCAACACTTCCATTCCCCCCTTTTCGTCAATTGCAATTCGCATTGCCAACTGCATGTTGGGCGGTTTTCCCTTCATTCGCCATTGACCACGAGGCAGGGTTGGGGAAGAAAGGCGGGTCCCCACCTCGTCATAGAGGGGAGGAGTGAGTCAGCCCCACTCAACCAACCACGAACAAGGGGTTGGACTTGGAGAGGGTGTGGAGAGAAACATCGAGGAGGTTCGCGAAGGTTGAGGGGTGGGGCCTATATAACCCGCAGGCAGGGCGTGTCCAAGGCAGAGGAGCTTTTACCGGCAGACGAAAGGGAGCCCAAGCCGTTGAGACGAGAGGAGGTCCAAGGCAGATGAGCTTTTACAGAGGAGAGACGAGTACAAAGGAAAGAGCTGGGTCGTCAGAGCAAGAGCGCGTAGAGAGGTCCATGACAAGAGCTGAGTTGGTCGTCAAGGGTGGTCAGTGGTTGCGTTCAGTGGTTGCGTTCAGTGGTTGTGTTCAGTGATTGCGTTGAGTGGTTGCATTGGAGAAAGAGTGGTTGGACAAACAAAAGAGAGAGAAGAGAACCCGTCACGCCAGACCCCCCACGAGCGCGTCGGCTCTGACCGTGATCCGACCCGTGATCCCGCGCACACGACAGGATCGGTGGCATCAGCGGCCGTCGAGGTCCAGCCCGACGTCCCGTGCGGGATCAAGCTCCAGCCAGCTCCGTGCCGTCCTCCCCCTCCAGCCACACACCTCCTTCCAGCCAATCCACTCTGCAATTCCCCGTGTGAGTCGTCTTTGTTTGTTCTGTCCTGGGTAGGTAATTAAGCTTGTATAAGGAATTCACTGTGTCACCTGCGTCTCGTGTCCCTGTACATAATCGTGACTGCTCCTTCTTGATTATATGTGTAAATAATAAATCCCATTACTCTTCTGTCCGTCTTCTCGTCTTATTCCTTTTCCTCTTTGCATTCGGTCGTTTTAGAGTTTTCCAGATTGGGCAGCTGCGGTGCGATACGGCCAAAGTTTGGGGTGAATCGGGTGAGTTGGGGAAGAATCGGGGGAACTGTACGAACACGGCGGCCATTCCGCTCGGTCAAGCAACATCTTTAGCCGTGTCCGTAACAATTGGTGTCAAGGAGTGAGATTCGAAGCCCGAACCAAATTTTGTTTAAAAAAAAAAAACATCTAGGAAAAAATTTGGTCAAAATTATAAAGTACCGAAATTTGATTTTGTTTTAAAGAAAAACCCGAATTTTGAAATCGCGCCATGGCTGGTCAAGGCGATCGAATGCCGGTGGGTGAGCTAGAGGAGGGGTTAGGAGTAACCCAGGATCAAATGGAGGGGAGCAATGAGGAGGCGGTTGAGGGGGTATCAGACGCACAAAATGGCGCTCTCGCGCACGAGGTTTCAGGCGCGCAAAAAGGCGCCTCGCACGAGCGCGCGGTAGCCGAGCCCGCTGTATCAACGGGCTTTAACATGCAGCCGATTGACATGCAGGCCCTCATTGCGCAGCTACAGGCAGCTGTACAGATGAGTATGGGGAGCCAAATTGAGCGATTGGGTGAGCGATTGGAGGGCCAAATGGGGGTAATGAGGGACGAAGCGAGGGGTACCGGTGAGGGGTTAGACAATAATTTTAAGGGATTAGAAAAAAAATTTGAGGGGTTAGACAACGGGATAAAAGAGGTGAAAAATGGGTTAATGGGGTTAGAAAATAGGATGGAAGACAAATTGCGGGAAATAGGGGAGCAATCCGCCTGGGAAATCGAACAGATGGGGAACCAGATAGAGGAGGTGAAAATCGGGTTAGAAAGTAAATTGGATGCTCAGAGGGATAAATTGGGAGAGATGAGGGTAGCATCTACAAAAGAGAGGGAGGAGATGAAAGAGGAAATACGACGAGGTGTAAGTGAGGAGGTCTCGGGGGTACGCGAGGAGGTAAAGCGAGGCGAAAAGCGTATCGAGAAAGAGGTGAGGAATAATACGGCAAAGTTACAAGGGGGAATAGAAGATCTGACGGAGGAGGTGGAACAGCTGACGGAGGGACAAAAAGAACTCGTGGAGCAGGTACAAAAGAACACTGCGGTACTAGGAGGGTTAAAGGCGACACAAAAAGAAATTAAAAATGACTTAATAGCGACACAGAGGCAATGTCAGATGGTACGTGAGGGACTGACAATGAGGGTGGACGAGGTGACAGAGATAATGGAGACGAAGGACCGAGAGGTGAGGATGCACATAGAGACGGTCACGGTAGCCTTAGAGGACGAACTTGAGGAGACGCACCGGGAAATAAAAGAGGTGAAGCAAAAATTAGAGGAAGTGGAAGAAGAGGTGAGTGAAATTAAGAAGGGACGGACAGAAACTAAGAGGGAGATAAAGGAGGAAGTAATGGAATTGGTACAAGGTCGGTGCTCAACTCATGATGTGCTGCTGACTAACCAAATAAAGAGTTTGCAGGTGGCAAAGAGGTGCGGAGACGAGGTGCCAAGGTGAGTGGCGAAATATTCGGCAATGTATATGATGTGAGGAAAGCTTCAGTCGGCTTGGGGGTTGATTTAGACCCGGGTGTTCGTGAGAGGCCGTTGGTGAAGTGTGTGACAGGTCAGGTGTGCGAAAAAAGAGGTGTGCAAGAATGTCCGACCATGGGGTGTGTGAGGAAAAAGTGCGCGCCGACCAGTGAGTGTGCTGTCGAGAGTGAGTCGGTCGTAGCGCGTGTGCGAGGGGGTACATGGAAGCGCGGTGTGGTAAGTGTTACGGAGGAAGTAACGAAAGAGTGTGCGCAAGAGGATGCGCGAGAAAGGTGTGTAACGGACAGGTGCATGGGGAAAGAGTGCGCTGTCAAGAGTAAGGGGGAATGCACGCCTGTGGTGAGTGTTACAGAGGGTGTAATGGGAGAGTGTGCGCAAGAGGATGCGCGAGAAAGGTGTGTAACGGACAGGTGCATGGGGAAAGAGTGCGCTGTCAAGAGTAAGGGGGAATGCACGCCTGTGGTGAGTGTTACAGAGGGTGTAACGGGAGAGTGTGCGCAAGAGTGTGCGCTAGAAAGGTGTGTAACGGACAGGTGCATGAGGAAAGAGTGCGCTGTCGAGAGTAAGGGTGAGTGCACGACCGAGAGTGGAGGTGAGAGTAGTGAGAGTGACACGGAGCGTGAGTTGGTTGTGACAGGTGAGCGAGGATGTACACCTGGAATGGAAGGATGCACACCTGGAATAGTAGAGCGTGTGTGGGAATGCACACTTGAGTTGGTCGTGAGGCACGTGGTTGGGTGTGCGAGTGAAAGCACACCTGTGATTGTCACAGAGGAGGTGACCGAGGAAGGGGCGCGAAGAGGTGTGTTGGTGAGGTGTGCGAACAACGAATGTGTGCCAAAGTGTTCGGTGGTCAGGTGTGTGACCAAGTCTGTGAGTGGAATGAGTGCACCTGGGTGTGTTAGAGAAGGTACGACGAGGAGCATGGGAACAGCTGGATGTATGGGCAAGAAAGGGGTAGCGTATGCGTGTAAGCATGCAGGTGAGGCATCGACGGTAACCGGGTTAGCGGTTAGAGCGACTTATAGCCGAATCGGGCCCTCGGTGCGTGCCGGGCTTCGCGTGCCGCGAGAACCAGCGGGGATCCGAGCCACGGCGGGTTCGAAAGGACCGCCGTACGCGATCCACGCTGGGCCTCGCTTGGAACGGCCGCGTCCGTGCTCAACTAGGCGGAGCGGGCAGCTCGATAGGAAGGGTCGTCATGGCGACCACTTTTTGTTGAGACGTGCCGGCAGGTCGAGATCGGGACATTGGATGGCTCCACGCCGAGGTGGTGCGTGGGATCTCGGCCCGGGTAAGCCCCCGTCCCTGCCCCGAATGCGGGACGTATCCAGCCGCTGGCACAAAACAACCCGCATTCATTGCTCGGCTGTACGAAGCCGAGCTTTAGAAGGGAATTGGCGCACCGAGAGGATCTAATAAGTAGACGGGTGATGAGGTTAGTGTTTTGGACCCAAAATTAGAAAAAGGCAAAATTTGATGATTGGTACGGTGATTAGCAGTAAATGACAAATTTTTGATTTGTTGGATTTGGACGAGCGAAATTGATAGTAGGACCTCCCCGATGTGGTGGGATGGCAAATCCACCATCCCTCACAGACGGGGGGCAAAGGAGCACTAGCTTATGGGGTGTATGGCAGTGAAAACTAGCCCGGGTGGGTTAGGATATTGTGTGTAGGGCCCTAGAAGATGACAGTAGGTAACGTTAAGATTAGTTAGTGACAAGGATACCTGTAGTGGGGACGCAGGTAGTTTAGTGTGGATGATAATGACGTGGTATGTGCTTAGTTTAAAGGGAAGACGGGGAGCACTAAGTTAGCAGGGTAACAGGTAGATGAGATGATGCCGTGTGTGTGAGGATTGAATAGGTGTGATTGCACAGGTGTGCAACTGGACAGGTGGATGGAGCAGTGTATGAGTGAGTGAAGGTGATTGTGTATTGTGCTGACCAAATGGTCTAGGAAGAGGAGGAGGGTGCAGGTGGCACCAGGTATGATTGCACAGGTGTGCAACGACAGGTGAATGGAGGACAGGTGTGTGGAATACATGGAGTGTGGAATATATGGGGTATTGGAATGGATGGTCGTGGAGTGAGTATGGTGGAAATTGTGGAGTGGAGTGGATGGTGCGAAGGTGTGAATGGGGGAAGAGTGGACCCCCATCACGGATACCCGGGGCGGGTAGTGTAAGTGTTAGGTAGAGGGTATAGGTAAATTGTGGTTTGTATATTGGCATCTGTGGTGCGGGTGGAAGAATGATGATTGGATGGGTGCATTAGTGTTGTGGAAATGGCTGGGCGTGTAGCCTGTTAGTGTGTGTAGTTGGTTTGGGCACTCCACCACTGTGAGGATGTCGGCCAGGTGAGGCCGCAGGTGGGCTCTGGGAGCCGGTAGAGGTGTTGTGGATGGGGTCTGAGGATCCGGAGGACGGACCCGGGTAGCCCAGTGCCAGAGGGCACCGAGTGGGGTGACAGAGCCAGGAGGGGGCTTCCCCAGTTAGATAGGTTAGGGTGAGGAGCAGGTAAGCTCGGGAGGCAACTGCAGTGGTGGAGGTGTGCAGGTGGGTAGACCTGCTGGGAGAGCTACACGTCACAGCCCAGAAATGGTGCAAGGGCACCGGGAGATGAATCGGGGGAGTGAGACCCCAAATTGAGAAGCACCACAGTTTGGTCAATGGGAATTGGTTTTTAGAACCCATAGTGTAAGTTGGCCAATGGATTGGCAGGGAAAGACCCCGGGTAGTGTAAAGTGTGTTAAAGTCATTTAGAGGATAGTTAGGAAGAAGGATCTCCTCGCACCATCTGCATCCACTCACCTGAGATGAGGTAACTCCACACCATGCCATGTTTTATTATTTTTCATTAATGCAAATGTTTTGGATTGTGAGACGCATCATGACGTGGGTGTGACATTGTGCGTAATTCCATCTCTCCCTCCTTATGAGGATTGATGACGAATTGGGTGATGGCAAACTTTGGATAGTGGGGGAGTGAAGACGAATTTGGTATAAGGGAAATAAGGGGAAGACGTGACGGTAGCGACGGATTGGTAATGTGTAGATTTTTGTACATATGGGGTAAGGGCAAGGGTAGTGTAGGTGACAGGGGGGTGACGTACGGTAGGGACGAGCTTTCTCATTTCGCTCTCCGTGCGCATTTCGCCTTGCATTGCCTTATTGACGTGTACCCTTGTGACCTTACCCCTCGCTCATTTCTCTTGTCCCCCTTTTGTCTCCCACATGACCTGTGCGCCATGGGGCGCCGAGGGGAGCATGCGTGAGTCGGCCATTGTGCGCCCGGAACTCTCAGAACCAGCTGTCTGCATCGATGCACCACATTATGGACCACATGTCTGTGGCCGAGCACCACTTATGGACCCCATGGGTTGGGGCATGGCCCCTCTGCTGGAACCAGCCATGAGGGCCCGAAATCTTGCTGGCGGACCTTGGCCACAGGGCACCGATGCCCCACAGGTGAACCACACGTAGTCGGCCCTGTGGGCCATAAATAAAATAAATAAAATGGACACGTTTGGGCAAGCTTTATTGCAAATAGGCCGCCAGTAAGAAAATGAAAGAAAGACAACAACTGGAAGAAATGATAATAGCCAGCAGAGGGAGCCGAAGAGCAAGAGATCACCTGCAGGGTTAGGGGTTGTTTGGTTATTTTTATCATTGAACACTGATGAACTGTGGTGACTGCACCGATTGGTGCTTGGGGGTGTATTGGTGCGTTTTTGGGTGCTTTCATGGTGCATTGATGCAGAGCAGACTGTCTCCCCCCCAGAAAGAACAATCACAGGTCCTGGGTTAGTTTTGTAAATAAAAATAGCGTCATTGTAAATAATGCTCCCCACCGTCAGTGTATAGTTTGAAGACAATTCAGCAATTCGGTTAACTGTGGGCGTAAGTCTGTTAGGCAGGGTGCAATGGAGCAGCGGGACACATTTATTTATGTTTTAAAACTGTCGCACTCAGGGTCAGGTTAAAAGTAGAGGGAACTACACCTACGTGTCACACTAAATAAAAGTTGTAGGCCCGGGTCGTGCCTAGGAGGAGGAGGGTGCAGTGTTGCGGATATGAGGACTGTATATTTTTTTGATTGTGTGAATTATTATTATTGTTTATTCTGCGCCTCCTGCCTCCGGAGCTGTGTAAAGGTCAAAGGGGCATCCCATAATTAGTCCATAAAGCATCCACACCACAGCCAATCATAGAATACCCCTGTTCAATAGTTATATCTTATTCTGTGTTTTAGGGTAAGGCTGTGTCTCCCATTAATTGAAATACTCCATTGCACCAGTGAAAGAGATAGATTCCCTTCATTCCCACTCCCAACACTTCCATTCCCCCCTTTTCGTCAATTGCAATTCGCATTGCCAACTGCATGTTGGGCGGTTTTCCCTTCATCCGCCATTGACCACGAGGCAGGGTTGGGGAAGAAAGGCGGGTCCCCACCTCGTCATAGAGGGGAGGAGTGAGTCAGCCCCACTCAACCAACCACGAACAAGGGGTTGGACTTGGAGAGGGTGTGGAGAGAAACATCGAGGAGGTTCGCGAAGGTTGAGGGGTGGGGCCTATATAACCCGCAGGCAGGGCGTGTCCAAGGCAGAGGAGCTTTTACCGGCAGACGAAAGGGAGCCCAAGCCGTTGAGACGAGAGGAGGTCCAAGGCAGATGAGCTTTTACAGAGGAGAGACGAGTACAAAGGAAAGAGCTGGGTCGTCAGAGCAAGAGCGCGTAGAGAGGTCCATGACAAGAGCTGAGTTGGTCGTCAAGGGTGGTCAGTGGTTGCGTTCAGTGGTTGCGTTCAGTGGTTGCGTTCAGTGATTGCGTTGAGTGGTTGCGTTGGAGAAAGAGTGGTTGGACAAACAAAAGAGAGAGAAGAGAACCCGTCACGCCAGACCCCCCACGAGCGCGTCGGCTCTGACCGTGATCCGACCCGTGATCCGACCCGTGATCCCGCGCACACGACAGGATCGGTGGCATCAGCGGCCGTCGAGGTCCAGCCCGACGCCCCGTGCGGGATCAAGCTCCAGCCAGCTCCGTGCCGTCCTCCCCCTCCAGCCACACACCTCCTTCCAGCCAATCCACTCTGCAATTCCCCGTGTGAGTCGTCTTTGTTTGTTCTGTCCTGGGTAGGTAATTAAGCTTGTATAAGGAATTCACTGTGTCACCTGCGTCTCGTGTCCCTGTACATAATCGTGACTGCTCCTTCTTGATTATATGTGTAAATAATAAATCCCATTACTCTTCTGTCCGTCTTCTCGTCTTATTCCTTTTCCTCTTTGCATTCGGTCGTTTTAGAGTTTTCCAGATTGGGCAGCTGCGGTGCGATACGGCCAAAGTTTGGGGTGAATCGGGTGAGTTGGGGAAGAATCGGGGGAACTGTACGAACACGGCGGCCATTCCGCTCGGTCAAGCAACATCTTTAGCCGTGTCCGTAACAATATATATATATATATATATATATATATATATATATATATATATATATATATATATATATATATATATATATATATATAAATGAACAAACCCTGATCTTCATGAGGCCCGACCCTAGATCTACTGTCATCTATTTACACCAGAGAGAAATGACCCTTCCTGCCGCTCCCGTAAGGAACGGGTGTACTAGTTTAGAAAATGCTCATCTGCTTCTGCTCTTTCCCCGATCATGGATGGACCCAATCTAGCCCCGGCATGTTAAAATTCCTGATTATCAAATTTCTTAATTTATTAAACGCCTTTGTGAATTCTTCATTAACTCTTCTTTTTGCTCTTCCCTCACATCAGGCACCATATAAAAAGCATCCTCAAGTATCTTACTAGCTCTCATCTCAATCCACACAAAATCCTCTTCAAAACTCCCTCCTTAATATTGAAGGAGCAGCGCTCCTGCTTGAGACGGACGAAGTGACGGACAAGACACAAACTCGTCCGACAAGATGTTTATTGTATAATCATCTCGGGAACTCTGAAAGCCCGTTTATCGGGTTCGCATATATATATCCAAACCAAAAAGCATAACATCAGAACCCAAACCCCGCCTCTCAGGCGAGGCATGCTTTGGTGGTCATGTGACCGACAGGTGCAAAGGATTATAACCTCGGCGTCGCGGTTTGGCCGCCGGTTACGTCACCGGCTTGGGCCAGGAGATTCTGTTGCTGGTCTCGAGCTTTGGGGGACCCATGGGTCGCTACATACGCCCCCCCCAGAATCGACTTGGTCCAGGAAGGTCAACCTGAGGGGGGTCCGGATGACCCGACCGAAACGACCCCTGGCTGGTCGCAGGGGGGGGGGGGGGGGGTGGGGGGTGCAGTGGACGGGGGGCGGCCGCGCCACGTTGGGAGAGCCAGCTGTGGCGGCTGGCCGACGTCCATGTGGGCCGGCTTGAGGCAGTCCACCGAAATCCGGTCCGCCCGGCCGCCGATGCTGACGACGAAAGACTTGTTGTCCCGTCGTAGGACCCGGAAGGGTCCGTCGTATGGTGGCCGGAGCGGCCCCCGGTGCGCGTCGTGGCGCACAAAGACGTACTCCGCCGTGCGGAGTGCTGGGGGGACATAGGATTGGGGGTTGCCGTGGCGGGACGTGGGCACCAGGGCGAAACGTCGGGTGGCCTCCTGGAAGTCCATGCGCTGGCGCGCGGCGGACCAGGGGCTGGTGGCGTCGGGCACGAACTCGCCCGGGACGCGGAGGGCCTGGCCGTACACCAGCTCGGCGGTGGACGCCTGGAGGTCCTCCTTTGGAGCCATGCGGAGGCCCAAAAGGACCCACGGGAGCCGGTCGGCCCAGCCGTCGTCCTGGAGGCCGGCCATGAGTGCGGCCTTCATGGAGCGGTGGAACCGCTCACACAACCCATTGGCCTGGGGGTGGTAGGCCGTGGTGTGGTGCAGGGTAACGCCCAACGTGCGGGCGACCGCGCCCCAGTTTGGACGTGAACTGTGGGCCGCGGTCCGACGAGATGTCCGCCGGTGCGCCGAAACGCGCGACCCAGGTGGCGATGAACGCCTGGGCCACGTCGGCGGTGGTGGTGGTGGAGGCGAGGGGCACAGCCTCCGGCCACCTGGTGGTCCTGTCCACCATGGTAAGCAGGTGGGTGAACCCCTGCGATGGGGGCAGGGGACCCACCAGGTCCACGTGGACGTGGTCGAAACGTCGCTCGGGCACGGTGAAAGGAGCCAGCGGAGCCTGGGTGTGACGGTGGACCTTGGCCCGCTGGCAGGGTGTGCAGGCGTTGGCCCAGTCGCGGACGTCCCGTCGCAACCCATGCCAGACGAAACGTGCCGACACCAGCCTCTGGGACGCCTTCCGGCCCGGGTGTGAGAGGCCGTGGAGCGAAGCAAAAATGCGACGCCGCCAGGTGACCGGCACAACGGGGCGAGGTCGGCCTTGGGAGACGTCACAAAGCAGGACTGTGTCCGCGAAGGGGACGTCAGCCAAGCGGAGGCCCGTGTCCGCCACCCGGAGCGCCTGCACCGTGCCGTCGGTGGCCTGGTCCGTCGCCATCAGGGCGAAATCGACGCCGAGGTGGACGGCGTTGGCGCCGGCTCGAGAAAGGCAGTCGGCCACTGCGTTGTCCTTTCCGGCGACGTGCCGGACGTCCGTGGTGTATTCCGACATGGCGGAGAGGTGGCGCTGCTGGCGGGCCGACCACGGCTCCGTGACCTTGGCCATGGCGAAAATCAATGGCTTGTGGTCGACAAAGGCCGTGAACGGGCGGCCCTCCAGGAGGTGGCGAAAATGGCGGACGGCCAGGTACAGCCCGAGGAGCTCGCGGTCGAAAGTGCTGTACTTTAACTCGTTGGGCAGGAGTTGCCGGCTGAAGAACGCGAGCGGCTGCCAGGCCCCGTTTACCCATTGCTCATGAACCGCGCCCACGGCGTAGTCGGAGGCGTCCGTGGTGAGGGCGATGGGAGCATGGGGTACCGGGTGGGCCAGCAGCGTGGCGTTGGCGAGGGCCCGTTTCGCGCCAGTGAAAGCCGCGTCCATGTCCGTGGACCAGACGACGTCGCGCTTCCGGGTAATGTGGTGGCCCAAAAAATCAACGGCCGTCGTGCCGAAGTGGCATTTGGCCGGGTTGACGATGAGGCTGTGCTCGCTGAGGCGCCCGAACAGTGTTCGGAGGTGGAGGAGGTGCTCGGGCCGGGACGTGCTGGCGACGAGGATGTCGTCCAGGTAAACGAAGAGGAACGGCAGGTCACGCAGCACGCCGTCCATCAAGCGCTGGAACGCCTGAGCCGCGTTCTTGAGGCCAAACGGCATCCGTAGGAATTCGAATAAGCCGAACGGCGTGATGACGGCCGTTTTAGGGACGTCGGCCGCCCTGACAGGTACCTGGTGATATCCCCGGATGAGATCGATTTTTGAAAAAATGACCCGGCCTGCCAGACGGGCGGAGAAGTCTTGGATGTGCGGGATCGGATACCTGTCGGGGGTGGTAGCGTCGTTAAGGCGGCGGTAGTCGCCACACGGGCGCCAGCCGCCCCCTGGCTTTGGGACGATGTGTAGTGGCGAAGCCCACGCGCTATCGGAGCGCCGCACGATGCCGAGATGTTCCAAAGCGTCGAACTCGGCTTTGGCCACGGCGAGCTTGGCTGGGTCGAGGCGGCGGGCTCTGGCGTAGACCGGCGGGCCCGTGGTTGGTATATGGTGCTCGATCCCATGTCGGACTGCGACGGCCAAAAACGTCGGCCGCGTGCGGGCCGGGAACTCCGTGAGCAGGCGAGCAAACTCGTTCGCCGCCGGTAGGGCACATGCCAGCTCGGTCGGAGCGGAGCTGCTCAATGTGCATACCAGGGAGCTGAAGGTCTCGGCGTTGATGACGCGACGCCGTTGGACGTCCACCAGCAGTCCGTGTGCGCAGACGAAGTCGGCACCTAGCAGAGCCATGGGCACGTTTGCGGTTACAAACGTCCAAGTAAAGCGTTGGCCGCCGAAGCAGAGGGTGACGTTGCACGGGCCGAAGGTGCGGATGGCCGATCCGTTGGCCGCAACCAAGGAGGGGCCGCAAACCGCGGACTGCCTGTCCTGATCAGAGGCGGGTATGACGCTCAGTTGGGCGCCGGTGTCGCACAGGAAGCGCCGTCCGGACGCTTTGTCCGTGATGAAAAGTAAGTTGCCCGTGTGGCCGGCGCTCATGGCTGGTAATGAACGCCGGCCCGGCCGTTTCCCGGCCTGCCGAAGGTGCACGGGGGTCGGCATGTCCGGGCCTTCTGTCCGAACCTGGCATGATAGTAACACCATGCTTGGTCAGGTGGAGGCCCTGGTCGTCGTGCTGGAGGTGGTCGGCTCGGCGTAGCGGCCGCCAATTGTGTCGGCCGTTCGGCCGTCGGCCGTGCCGGGTGCTCGGGCACCATGGGCGTTGCGCCGGACGGCGATGGGCCCCAGGTCGCTGCTGCAATGCTTTGGCCTGCCGCGGAGATCTTGTCGGCTTCCCTGGCGAGGGCGCGGGGATCCGTGATCGTCGTGCTCGCCAAGGCGAGGCGTACCGGGCTAGGCAGCTGACGGAGGAACAGCTCCTGGGACAGGAATGCCGGAGAGTGCTCGCCGAGCAGCGAAAGCATGTAGTCAATTCGCTCGGACGGGCGCGTGTCGCCGAGCTCGGGCAGGTCGAGCAGGCGCCGTGCGCATTCCGCCGATGGGAGGGCGAAAGCGTCGAGGAGGAGCTTTTTAATCGCGCTGTATTTGTCAGCGGCTGGCGGGCTCTCGAGGAGGCTCAGGGCGCGGTGGCTGAACCGAGCGCTGCTACCACATGGTGGAAGCGGGTGTCGTCGGCCGTGATGCCTCGCAGGGCGAACAGGGAGTCCGCCTGGGCGAACCAAACTGCCGCGTGAGCCTCCCAGAAGGTAGGCAGTTTAAGGGCAACTGCCGTGTCCATGTCGGTAGGTCACCAATGTAGGTAGGGGCTGTGCTCCCACGTCAATCGGAAGAATGGACACGACAAAAAGCTGGAATTCGTCCGAGTTTCTTTATTGTCACAAAACAACTCGGGTACTCTGAAAAGCCCGTTTATTGGGCAGCAATATATATACACACATTATCCCGGAGCGTTTGCCCGGGAAAGGCGAGAGGGGGCGTGGCCGGGCGTCCTGGCCGCGGCCTGGCAAGTCGAGGGCGGGCATGCCCGGGCGTCCCGGACGCGGCCTGGCAAGTCGAGAGCGGGCGTGGCCGGGCGTCCGGCCGAGGCCTGGCAAGTTGAGCGCGGGCCTGCCCGGGCGTCCTGGACGAGCCCAGCATGGTGATCGCTCCGCGTCCTTGGTAGGTGCAAGGCGATTGTGTAAACCCAGCGGTAGCCGCTACAATATATATATACATACACAGTCACGTGAAAAAGTAAGTACATCCTATGTAATGTTTTGACTTTTTCAACATATTTCAACATACACCTATTTGATCTTCATTTCAACAATATTGATAGATAAAGGTGATATAATATAACAAATATCATGAAACATTTACATTTTGTAGTCCATTGTATAATTTAAATAAACATAAATGCAAATTTTGCATGTGGAAAAAGTAAGTACACCCCTACATTTATCACGACTTGAAATACCTAAAATTAGAATCAGGTGCACCAGCTCAGGTGCAAATGATTAGAACATCGTTAGAGAGGATCTTGGAGGAACCTGTCTTATTTAAACCCCAGACATTTAGTTTGGTTTGCTCTTTGTTGTTGAAGTGTGCGGCGTCACCATGCCTAGATCAAAAGAGCTCTCTGAGGCCTTCAGAAAGAAGGTTATAGATGCCTACGAGTTTGGGAAGGGATTTAAAAAGATCTCCAAACAATTTGAAATCAATCACTCGACTGTCCAGAAGATCATCTACAAGTAGAGAAGATTCCAAACAAATGCCAACTTGTTCAGGCCAGGCCGCCCCAGCAAGTTCAGCCCGAGAGCAGACCGCAAGATGCTGAAAGAAGTCTCTAAGAACCCGAGAATGTCATCACGGGACCTACAGGTAGCTCTTGCCACTGTTGATGTCAAAGTGCACGAGTCTACCATTAGAAAGAGGCTGCACAAATTTGATCTACATGGGAGGTGTGCCAGGAGGAAACCTTTGCTGTCCAGAAAGAACATCAGGGCAAGACTAAAGTTTGCCAATGAACACCTCGGCAAAGACAAGCACTTCTGGAACAATGTGCTCTAGACAGATGAGTCAAACAACAGGCATTTTACAACAACAGGCATTTTAAGGCCATTTTCCCCGCAAGAGCGGGGGTTAGCCTTGCGGTCCCCATGACAATGTTCTCCATTTTGCCCTATTTTCTGCATCTCTCCTTGTTAACCCCCTTGCCCGCATTTCTTATTCGACCATCTTTAGCCAAGTCTTTCTCGGTCTTCCCCGTCCTCTACTTCCTTCTACATTCATTTCCATCACTCTTCTCAACCAGTCACTTTCATCTTTCCTCAACACATGACCAAACCAGCTCAACCTGTTTCTCTTCACAGCATCCATCACAGGCTCTATTCCCATCATCTTTCGCAATTCATCATTTGTCTTCCTCTCTCTCAACGATACTCCACACATCCACCGAACCATTCGCATTTCCACCCTTTCCAGCCTTCGTTGCTGCTCTACGTTCATTACCCATGTCTCGCTCCCATAAATCATAACACTTCTCACACATGCAGCATACACCTTTCCCTTCAGCTTCAACGACACTCCCCTCCTCGTCAGCACGCCACTCAGTTCCCGAAACTTCTTCCATGCACATCTCACTCGAGCAACCGTTGCCGAGTCTGATCCACCTTCTCCATTCAGCATGTCTCCTAGGTAACAAAATGTTTTCACACCTTCCAGCTTCACTCCATCTCCAAGATCCAACTCAACATTTCCTCCATCTGTAGCTCCCTCTGTGCACACCTTAGACTTGAATGTAGCTGCCACACTGGTTAATAACCCTCTCAAGCCACTACATTTTTGATGAACCCACTCAGCGCACATTGTACATTGAATGGAATTCACTCCGACACCCTTCCTGCACACAGTACACGGCCACTTCCCAGTTCTTTCCACCTCACCACATGCTTTACCACTTTCCATCACCTTCGTTTTTCTGATATTCACCTTCAGACCTTTTGTCTCCATACATTTCTTCCACTTGTTCATCTTCTCCTTCAGTCCATCCATACTTTCTGCAATCAACACCAGATCATCTGCATACAACTCCCACGGTAAACCCTCCTTTACGTTCTGAGCCAGCACCTCCATCACAGCTACAAATAGTAGTGGACTTAGTACCGACCCCTGATGCACTCCCACCTTCACCTCAAACTGACCACTGTTCCCGCCTTTCGTCCTTACAGCTGTGCGCGCTCTTTTGTACATTGCCATCACCACATCTGCTCTGGACAGATGTCAAACAACAGGCATTTTAAGGCCATTTTCCCTGCAAGAGCCTTTGGAAACCTTTGCTGTCCAGAAAGAACATCAGGGCAAGACTAAAGTTTGCCAATGAACACCTCGGCAAAGACCAGCACTTCTGGAACAATGTGCTCTGGACAGATGAGTCAAAGGCAGAGCTATTTGGCCACAGTACCAGAAGACATGTTTGGTGAAAACCAAAGACAGCATTTGACCACAAGAACCTGATACCAACTGTAAAGCATGGTGGTGGAAATATTATGGTTTGGGGCAGCTTTGCTGCATCAGGGCCTGGGCAGCTCACCATCATATAATCCACTATGAATTCTTCATTGTACCAGAGGGTGCTTGAGGATAATGTGAGGCCATCTGTCAGAAAGTTGAAGCTCAACTGAAGGTGGACCTTGCAACATGACAATGACCCCAAACATACCAGTAAATCCACCAAGGAATGGCTGAATAGAAAGAAATGGAGGGTTCTGGAATGGCCAAGTCAAAGCCCGGATCTAAATCCCATCGAGATGTTGTGGGGGGATTTGAAACGAGCTGTGCATGCAAGAAACCCCTCAAACCGCACAGCTGAAAGAATTCTGCATGGAGGAGTGGGCAAAAATTTCTCCCAGTCGATGTCAGAGACTGGTAGACAGTTATAAGAAACGCCTACTTGAGGTTGTTTCTGCCAAAGGGGGCAATACCACCTATTAGAGCCATGGGTGTACTTACTTTTTCCACATGTGAAATTTGCATTTATGTTTATTTAAATTATACAATGGACTACAAAATGTAAATGTTTCATGATATTTGTTATATTATATCAACTTTATCTATCAATATTGTTGAAATGAAGATCAAATAGCTGTATGTTGAAATATGTTGAAAAAGTCAAAACTTTACATGGGGTGTACTTACTTTTTCACGTGACTGTATATATATATCTATACATACATAATAATAAAAGGGAGGGTTGTGTGTATGTGTGCGTTCATCTCCTCAATAACTCCAAAACCCTGAAATCTACCGGCCCCAATCTTTGCATGCATACTAAGGGAACTCCAAGGTATTGCATGAATGAAAACTTGGTCTTTGGGTGGGTTTTTGAAAATAATTTACGCTGACAGGCATACCTTTGGTCAGCCTGGATTCAGGTCGCTCTGCTTGGGGTCTTAATTTAACAGGCTTACCTTTGGTCAGCTTGCATTCAGGTCGCTCTGCTTGGGGTCTCAATTCCACCATTTTGTCCACTCAACTCGAGATAGGCGTATGTGAGGGCTATTGAGAGGTGTTCTTCTTCCTCCCTCCGTTATCCTCTTGCACCTTCAACACCCCTTTCATAACTTGACATTCACAGCAAGAGGTTGGTAACCATTGCGCCTTTTAGACACTATTTAAATTGGCTTCTCCTCTTTGCAGACACAGTTAGACACAGCTCTAATTCGGTGTATTTACTTCTCCATACACTTTTGAGACATTAGCGACCCTTAATAAACACATACAGTACTTGTTTTATCCTTAATTCCCCGCATTTTATAATAATAAAAGGCAGTGTGTGTGTGTGTGTGTGTGTGTGTGTGTGTGTGTGTGTGTGTGTGTGTGTGTGTGTGTGTGTGTGTGTCAGTAAGTGTGTGCGTGTCCTCCATAACTCAAAACACATAATACTGAGCGGTCCCAAACTTAGCATGCATACTTGTCGAACTCCAAGGGAGTGTATGAATGAAAACTGGGTGTTTGGATGTTAAAACTAACTTTTTGAAGATGATTCACAGGGTGCTCATGACAAAAAATCAAAATACGCCTTACCAAAATGGCAGTTCGTCATCTTGTTCAGCATTCTGCGACATTGCTGGGTTCTTAAGCCGCCATTTTGTTTCGGCCTATTTAAATGCACCTTGGCTTGGAAACAATATCTACTCTCATGCACTAATTATAGCATTTAATCGAAATCTGGATTTGAGGATCGAATCCCATACACTTAATAAGTGTCGAAATCTGGAGTGAAATCTGAAACATTTAACAGTATTATCCATTCTTATAACCAAGTGTATTTATGTAAGGCTGTTCTCCTCATTCTGTACTGTCATCTTAATTCATACCTCCGTGTGTTTTTTCAAGCTGCAAAATGCTTCAAGTTTAACTTTATTCCCATTTGTCATAATTTCATTATTGTGATTGTAAACAAAGAATACGGAGAAACAGAGTGAACAAATCATTAGCGCTTATACTTCTTCAAAGCATGATGGAGAAACCAAGCTACTAATGAGATTGCCAAAACATCACTATAAAAAAAAACACATTTTATTATTGCCTGCGTTTTTGGCAACATACACCGCCCAGATCTTCTTCAAACTCAACAAGAAACTTTTTATTCAAGCATGTGGTACAAGGACAAATTGATCCAATTTTGGTGAAGATTTGAATCCGGATCCGGATCAGAGGATTTAAAAAAAAGTGATTCTTCACAATTGAGTGATAGGCCCCAAAATTATATAAATATATATATATATATATATATATATCAATCACAATATTTCAAAAATTCGTGGATGGATTCGAACGAAACGAGGTGGATGAGTTGGTTAGGCAACAAGAACAAGCCGACTCGATTTTGGTTCAGGTCCAAATCCAGATCTGGCCTAATCAGTGGGATACAAAACGTAAACTGTTCAGCATGGTGGAGGTATGCTATCTACAGAATGCTGTTCTAGTTCCCATTGAAACAATGCCCAAACATTTGTGGATTCAGCATTCGTGGCATTTTCCAGGAATGCATCTCCTGCAAATGTTGGGGTCCGGTTGCATATATATCCATGAACCTGCGGATAGCGAAGGCCGATGGTTGAATATAAAAATGAAAAATGGAGGATATATTGACACTGCATCTCCTCAAATACTCCTTTATCTCAAGTGCAAGCCTAATTTCGGGAAATCTATTTTCTTCTGCTGGTAGCTTGATACCAATGGGGATGGCCTTGTGAGTCTTCCTGAGTTGCGACAAGCATTGCGCTCTCTTCTTGGTGAACCACTTCCAGCTGCAGATGTTGAGGAAGTTTTGAGAGATGGAGATCTGAATGGAGATGGTCGTCTAGATTTCACAGGTAACTTTCCACCAAGATTCACAAAATGCAGTATAATCTTCTTTCCAATGGAGATTCTTACTCAGCTTTCTTCAAACTTATCATTCTGCATCATTTGCCTCCTGCACTAACCACCACTTATTGTCCCTTGCCTCACAGAATTTATAAAAATGATGTCACGATGACATCTTTATCCTCTTCATCCTATATCGTTTGGCTACATGGATCCCTGGCTGTTGCTCCTGAAATCAAAGGTTATCCAGTAGTAGTTGTTTCCCATGTCTGTATATTGTTAACGCCATGCATGATAAACTCACATTCCAGGTTCTAAATCAGCCCAAGTTACATTAAGAACTGCTACAAACACGGTGTAGCGCTAGTGAGGTGAAATGTTCCTTCGAGCATTGAACAAGGGGTAGACATTTTAAGGTTTGCGATTGGTTTTGTTGATTTTATGACACAGAAAATCTCAGTCCATGTCTTTCATGGTCCATTTTATGAATGTTACAGACAGGACATAGGATTTTGCCCCCATCTTGGCCTTCCACAGAACAGGACCGGCTTCTCGTTTGCCCAACATTTTAAGGGGCACTAAACGTTAAATTTTAAGGGGTTAAATGTGGAAGAAAGATGGCACTTAGCTCACCCTTGCCCGACTCTCTTCTTCAATACGACAAACAGAAACAATTATGTTGGACTTCAGTGAGAACAGGAGGTGCAGAAAGGAGTCTTGGAGTGACGGACTTCAGTAGTATAAAAGAGCAATTAGCAGAGCAGTTAAGAGGAAGCATCGTTCATTTTTTCAGGAAAGCACCAAATTTGGCATAGATGTAGTATGGACCTATACAATTGTTTTCCTGAGGGGTGCCCAAAAATTCAGAACCCCTGGTGGCCGCCATATTGAATTTCAACATGACCGCCCTCTGTGACCATTTTATGAATGCAAATTCCCTCAATAACTTCTATACTATGAGTGGTCTTGGTCTTGTATTGTGGTCTTGGCAATAGCACACTACTTTACCTACCAGTCACAGGTGTGGAGGAACTCTGGATTGCCATTGGCACTGGTAAAAGCTACCGCTACCTTGCCATCCATAAAATTGCCACCGGCCTTGGCCGCAGGAAGTCCGAGTCTTTGCCATTATTTCATGCCTTCACTGGCTGCGACACAGTCATTTTTTTCCCAAATTGGGAAAAAGACAGCCTGGAGGGCTTGGGAGGCATACCCCAGCATCATGCAGACCTTTCATGCTCTCACTTATAGGCCATCTGTGGACGCTATTACTATGGAACTACAGAGCATAGAAAGATATGTTGCCATCCTCTATGACCGGACTACCGAGATAAAGACAGTGAATGACATGCACCGACACTTGTTCACGAAGAAGGCAAGAACAATTGATCACATTCCCACAACAGCAGACGCCTTCGAACAACACCTAAAACGTGCATGTTTTCAGGCTGGACACATATGGAGTCAGGCACTTGTGCCCTACCCAGAACTTCCATCACCAGCTGATTGGGGCTGGATGAAAACAGGGACCTCTTGGCCACCAATTTGGACCACAATACCACTGATACAGGAGGCATGTTCAGAGCTTATAAGCTGCCATTGTAAGTCGGCCTGTAAAGGCAACTGTAAATGCTCCAGGGCAAATCTGCCCTGCACATCACTGTGTGACTGCGATGGACAGTGCTTGTAGTACTACGCGTCTGTGCGAGAGCCTCCACCTTTCAAGTGCCCACAATATTTTTAGTTAAAACTGCAACTGTGTGTAACTTTGATTAATTAATACCATTCCATTGTTATCAGAGACCAATAAAACAATATGTATCACTTGGAATTGAAATTTTACCTAAAATACTATGAGAGATTCAAGGAAAATGGAAACACCATGGCGGCCATCTTGAAATTCAAGATGATGGATGCCAATCTTTATGCAATTGATCCCATTGGATTCAGAGACCATGAAAACATGGGGTAAGACACTGGAACTGTGGTGTTATCGCTCATAGTATAGAAGTTATTGAGGGAAATAGGTCAGAGGGCGGTCATGTTGAAATTCAATATGGCGGCCACCAGGGGTTCTGAATTTTTGGGTGCCCCTCAGGAAAACAATTGTATAGCTCCATACTACATCTGTGCCAAATTTGGTGCTTTCCTGAAAAAATGAACGATACGCCCTATTTTTCGGTCTTAACTGCCTAAGTAAATGGAGAATGCTGACGGAGGGCTTGGCATCTTCTCTCTCATGTTTCTTGTTTCAAGGAAACACTACGAATGGCTCTCTCTCTCTCATTTTACGATTAGCTACACCGGAGACAAACTGCACGAGTACACTACCTCTGCTGTCACTGACAAGAATAATATTCTTGTTTTTAAGAAAATATTTTCTTAAAATATGAAAGGTTTTCTTAAAACCAAGAAAACCATGAGAAAAATGTTCTTGTGGCTACAAAATCTTTGCATGGTTTTCTTTTTTCAAGGAAACATTTATTTTAAGAAAATATTTTTAATGATAAAATTATTTTTGGCAGTGTAGGAATGAGGCATGTTTCCCAACACAAGCCTCAAATGAATGAGTACCTGGGCTGGTGATAGTGAGTGACTTTTACCGTTGCATTGCTTAAATATTGTCTTTTGTGTTGAATGTTGAATCACCCTGCATAGTTTAGAATAAACGGATTTAGTTTTGCAGTCCTGGAATTTATTTGATTTGTGAACCATACGTGTCCATTTCTCCTGAATATCAGGTTGTCTACCTCAACAAATCATTATTGAAGGTCCTTGTTTCTCATTATGCTATTTATATGCAAAGGCTGTGAAACATTCACATATGCTGGTCTTTATCCCCATGCTTTTTGGGAGAAAAAAAATGTGGGGGCGGGCGCTTTTGTCTGTCGGTCTGTCCGTCACGCCATTGCCTCCTAAACTGTGGGGCAGAAATTCACCAAAATTGGTATTTATGACCACCACATACATGGTAAGTTGCGAGAGCAGTATAATATTTGGGCTTGCCTCTTGGAGTGGGGTCAAATACCAAAAAAATGCAATTTTGGGCACATTTTAAATAACATTTAGTCGATGTGATCAACATTTGGGGATGCATGAAATATGCAGCGATTTTCTTGGATTTGTCCGCTGCCCCAGGGAGGGGTACTTTGGGTCAGAGGGGTCAAAACAAGATTTATTTTTTTTAAACTTTTCTTCCCCTTTAACTACTTCCCCTTTAAACTTCCCCTTTAAAGGGGAAGTTCCCCTTTACAACTTCCCCTTTAAAGCGCCTTTGGGCTTCTGGAAAAGCGCTATACAAAATAAATGAATTATTATTATTATTATTAAACTCAAAATTTGATATTGGGTCATTCTTGGTGGAACTTTTTGCCATCTTTCAAATTCGCTTCAGGTGGGAAGCGTGGGGATTTATGATGGCAGGTCATCGACTTCGCTCTAGTTTTTATCCTTACCTTTTGTATAAAATTTTATATTTATACTTTTGCCGAAAAAGGTTTGAGTCATGGTACTCGTTTATGACGAGTGTCATAACTTTTATGTTGATGATGTCCTTCAGCCTCCCTGTTACGCACATGTCCGAATACGCATCCTCCAGGTCTCCAAAAACCTTGTCTGCATCACGTTTCAATTCACTCTCACTGACCGCATTTGCACCTAACTTCCACATCCTTCCTCTAAACCCCCCCCACCCCCTCCCCTTCCCACGCCTCCTGCCCCCAAGCCCTCTCCCTCCCACACTTCTCCCTGCTCTCAAATGTTGTGGTTGTGTGCTTCCCCTTCTCTCCCCATCTTGTCTACCGCTCCCTCTTTTTGTATATTTTGTTTGTCTGGTTGATTTGTTTGTGAAATAAATGTTAGCTCTTTCACAAGCCTCGATGCAGTATACAAAAAAAAAAAAAAAACCACACCTTAAATGAAGATGTAAAAACACATGAAATTAGTGTAGCTAGCTCCACCACTATCTTCCATGTCAGCAGCGTCCAGCCAGCTCTTATTAACCATCTCATTGAGAAACCAAGCCAACACGTTTTGTACTTAATTTTATTGTTTCAATCCAGATTTGGGAAGTTTATGAGTTATTTATACTTCTGTAGCAATGAATGATGCTCCGATCACTGCAAATTGGATGAACCATTATTGCCATATTTCAGTTTTTCATAATGGCATGACAAATGATCTCCATATCCAGTCCCAGCTATATATTTTGTGGTCGTAGAAAAGATGACGCTTGTGTTTAGTAATGCATACAGAAACGGATACGTAACCGTGTATTGCAAAGAGACACCTTCTAGTTATTATTACTTGCACAAAAAAGTACCGGTACTCATATTAATGCTTATGACCCTCGCTCTCTCCATCACGTCCTCTTCCAATATCATTTCTCTTCTATCCTCAACTTAGTATAACTACTAACCTTTAGTATACAATGAAAAGACGTCCAAGGCATTCAGAATCGGTGGCAATCCTCGTCACTTCTGGTTTCCACCGTTCCCGGAAACCTGAGATCCAACATATTTACGTATTACTATAAGAAAGTAGAAATGATGCTGCTACACACCCACTCCATATGGGAGCAGCAGGAACGGTCATGTTATTATCCTCTCTGGGGTATATAGATTACAGTAGATCCAGGATCGGGCCTCAAGAACGCAGGTGTGCTCATATACCAACATTCTTGCAGAGCGCTCACCATGTGGATTAAGCATTAGAGCAAACACTCCATTCAAAACCGTTGATAAGGAATGGGTAGCTTGGCAAGCACTAGCTAGCTGCTTAATAACTGAACACACCGCAGTAGTGGGGCAACTTAGCATAACAATTGTGCATTTTATGAGGAAAGCACCAAATTTGGCACACTAGTAGACTATCCTATTATGAACAGATTTGGATATTGGGCCATCTCAAATTCAACCCCTGATGGCTGTGGCAGCCATTTTCCAAAATGACACCTTCAGCTTGTTCCGACGAATTGCATCATCAATTGGCTTGGTCCTTTCCACCAGGCATTCTCTGGTGAAAGCCTGGAACTGCTCTTGGCCAATCTTCTTCACATTCCTGACAGTCTCAACTGCAGCAGGACCTGCAATTTCCTTTGTGTCAAGGACAACCAGATCCATGCTCTTCCTCAAAGGGGTTGCCAAGCTCTTCTATGACACTGACAAGGGCGCGGACATCCTTGGCGAAAGAGGTCTGCACACTTGGTGTCTGGTCATGATGACGTGTGTCCTCTCGCCTCCCCCAGTGTTGATGGCCATCTTGGAACTTTTCTATGGCCCTGGCAACTTCTGGCCCGGCAATCATCCAACGCCGCAGGGCACTTGGGTTGTCAGTGAGGCCGACTGCTCCACCATCTCCTTTGATGCAGGCGTTATTCTGTTCATGCGCCTGGTCGATTGGGATCGAAGAGAACACCTTCTTCGTCTTCTGTACAGTGAAGTTGCCAGCCCTAAATTCTCTGGCTACATCTGGGTGCTTCATTGGGAGTGCAACCATGTCCCTTAGGTGAACAGGGACCCACCTGGCATAGTGTGTGTGGTCTAAGGCATGGAACCATGGGACCAGTTCCGTCAGGGCATCAAGGTACATCGTGAATGAAGCCTGCCGCAGAGAACGCACGTAGACCAGTACCAACATCTCTAGTTCCAGCACAGTTGCCCAGTACTGAAAGTTGGGAATGTCTTCTCCTCTCTGGTGACACCAATCTTCGAACTCAGGCAGGTCTTCTGCATCATCAGCATATGTCATACAGTGGCGTTCATACGCACGGTGTTGCAGGATGTGCAGTGCCGCTGCAGTGATTTGATGAGCTCTTCTTGTGCGGGTGACGTGGGCAGCTCGCAGGAAGGAGTTGGCCATCCCTGGCGTTGCAATCTCAGCTTGCAAATCTGCAAATCTTGCAAAAATCAAATCTCTGAATCTGAGATGGCCCAATATCCAGATCTTTTCATAATATGATAGTCTACTAGTGTGCCAAATTTGGTGCTTTCCTCACAAAATGCACAATTGTTATGCTATATTTAGCTTAGCTGCCTGACTACAGGTTTCCTTCCTTTCAGTTTAGTGTTAAACAGCAGTAGTGACAGTTTCAAAAGGTAATCATACATGTTTGTGGTTTATAACATTTTAATTTCCGGTAACGGTTTTCCACGAAATGCCACGTTTACATTCGTATGATTCTGCCCTGTCTTCCTGCAATCATTGAAATTGGTTTAACATACCGTGATACTGTTTAAAATACCTTTAGTTGGTGTAGTATACTACTATATTCTACCAGGTGAGCGCCCAGGGGTGTTTCCCCTATTTTCGTCAAAAAGCCTGGGGATAATGCTGAGGAAGCTTATGAAAAAAATGTAGGATGCAAAGAGAGAATAACAGGTTACTGCAAAATATTCCAAGTACACCAAAATGAGTGGTTTTATTATTTAAACATAATAAAAGATCCATTTATATTTTACAAAATGCCCCCCCTCTGAATTACAGTACAGAAAGAGTCAGAAGACTGCAATAAATACCTTATCTTGGTGTTTGGAATTAAACTGGTTTGAGGAAACCAAGTTGATGTGTTTTTGTTGATTCAGTTAAACCCAAAAATGCATTTTGAAATCACCTTTTCAGTTTTATAGTGTGAAGACAGACTGCAGGGACAGGATTTTTAAAAGTTACATTTTCATCAGACATAAATGCACAAATTGGTGCTTTTATGAAATAAATTTAACGTTTTTGTCATGATGCACGGCATTACATGAACACTGCATAACAATGAGGTCCAAAGACGATTAGTGAAATTACAATAGCAAGTGTCAGGATCCCTAGTAAGTGTAAAGAGGTTTGACATAGAGACAGCCCAAACATCCACAACAGTGATTATAGCTTCATGGGCCTTTCTCAAGGCTCACAAAGCTACCATCAAATGCAGGGTGAACATCATTATTCATGACTCACTTAACTGTCAAAACAAGTCACGAGGGAGCAGCTTTTTAAAGGCAAATCGAGAATGGGATGCTTCCACTATTCTCTCAAATCTAGAACAGGAGCAGTTAAATTAATTGAAAAAAAAATGTGAGGTAATTCCAGATAACTCCACAAGAACGTCATGAAGTCACAAATTCAATCAAAGCAAGGACCGCAGCCACAATATCAATGTTACAGCCACAGATGGCAACGTACTCAATCGCTCATAGATTCCCAAAACAGATTACACTTTATGGAATACACAATATATCAACGGTATGTGACCATCGAGCCAAGTGGGAAAGGTCATTTCAGAAGCATTTGCCAAAAGTAAACATTGTATATATATTTTTTTAATGTTACAGGTCATGCAATAAATGCTAATTACCACATGAAAATACACAGTGCAAGCAACACCTGTTAGATATCTCCATAGAAATTATAACAATATTTAATAATGCTGACTTGGTATAATCCGGCGAGTAGATAGAGTTCAAAAGGCACAAATGCTGCTGAAAGCAGCTATTTTACTATTCAAAGCATTTCGAGTGAAAACATCTCTGGAAGCAAAGGTATGGAGTTGCACCGCAACAAGAGTGAAGCAAAGGTCATGGTTATACGCTCACATCCAAAAACATACAAAAAGTGCTTTTGTTCCAAAAGCAAATACTTTTCTGGAGCAATCTATAAGGCGAAATATAATTTTATGATAAAGACTTTTCTCGACGAAACCCCCCCCCCCCCCCCCCCCAAAATACAATACAAAACACTGGTTTTAAGTAACGTTAAAGTACAAGAGTGAACCTGCCTCCCTGGAGCAGCAGCGACCTGGGGCAATATCTTGGAGAGTCCGTCAGGCTCGAGTTCGAGCAGCTGTGCCGATGGAGTCGATGCAATGGAGGCTGTATGGCGGTAGTGTTTTGGTTGAATGGTAAGGATGCCCTTCCCCTTCAATTCTTACCGATGGAGTCACCAATGTTTATCGTAACTCCTTAGCTGGCAAGCACTGTGCAGGGAGAAAAGCGGTTGGCAGTCAGGCTCACATCGGAGCTAAATATATAAACAAATAAAAAAAGGCTAAAAAGGAATGCTAGGAGCCACAATAAAAATGACTTTTTAAGGATAATGGATTTGAAAAATCTCCCAAGAGTCCTGATACAAATGTCATGACAAGGGGGCAGGGCAGGGGGGAAAGAGTCAAAAACAAGGATAGGGATCACAATCTTTCAGATAGGTGAATTTACTTTTGCTACAACAACGACCAAAACATCTTCCAAAAGTCAAAAAGATTAAAGAAAATATATTAACAAATTATGTATTGGCCATTTGGCCACACTTCCTCTAAGATTCCAATGACTCATACCAACTAAAAAGTGCCTCCAACTCACTTTTCCAGCAGGAAGACTGGGCCGGATAAGCGCACCAGGGGCTTGGGTCCCAGCAGCAGGCTTTGGGTGAGTGCGCCGTGCCTGCTCGTAGTCAAACTCGAGATCCTCAAGACGCTGTGTGAGTGCGAGCTTTTGCTGGATGGCCATGCGCAACAAGGAGTTTAATGTGCGCTTCTCATCTTCAGCGGCGACAAGCTGGCGCTGCATGTCTTCCAGCTGGGACACGTACTCGTCACACCTTGCGGAAAAGGAATAAAGAAAATTAAATTAAAACAGCGTAAGAACAAAACCCGTAAATTTGTGATAGCCATATCCGTTTTGGTGGAGCAAACCCATGTAGCAATTATTTTTTTTTTATACATGGTCAAGGCTCATGGAAGAGCTAAGGCAGAATGGAATGGAACAAAATGGAAAGTGGGAAACACCAACAGCAGAATTGAAGCGAGAGTGAGAGTGAGATAAGGGGAGGGGGAGAAGGATATGGGGGCAAACAAGCTGCAAATAAGCTGAATATTGCAGGAAGAAGAGGAAGGGGAAAGCAGAGACGAAACAGAAACGGAACAAACCAACTGACAAGTTAAAAAAGAAAATAAAAAAAAGTCGTCAGGGAGAGGGGGGAAATCATAACCTGGGAAAAAGGAGTGTTTGGGTATGAGGTAATTTGGGGGTAGAAGAGATCGTGAGTACAGGTGAAGGGATGACCTGAGGATGACCTGTTGCATTCTTAAATACAACATCAATCAATTTCTGTAATGTTTGTGGCAGTAAATCATTTGTCTTTGTCCATACAACTGGTGTTGGCTTAGCGGTGAGGGTGCCGGCTCGGGATCCGAGGATCCTGGGTTCGAATCCCGGTCGATCGCTGAATTAACGCCAGGGGGGTTGACTCAGCCTGTCATCCTTCCGAGGTCGGCAAATTGAGTACCAGTTCACTGGTAATTTCCTGTGTGTCACAAGAGGTGACTAACAGGGTTGGTGGCAGGAAGGGCATCCGGCCATAAAACATTGCTTCAAAAAGGGGACCATGGTGCTCGAAAAAGGCCAACACCTGGCCTCTAACGGTGGTTCTTCTTCTTCATACAACAACAACAACAACAACAACAACAACAACAACAACAACAACAACAACAACAGGCATGTTAAGGCCATTTTCCCTGCTAGAGCGGGGGTTAGCCTTGTGGGCCCCATGACAATCTTTGTCCATGATTGACTAAAACACATGTAACATGTTTGATGGCCAATAAGAGAGCAACAAACACGATGTCATGCGTTTCATTGCTAATCATGGACCGAAATTGCTGGCAGCCGCTTAATGGTGCATTTTATACATAATTGATGCGACGTGGAAAATAATGATCAAGTATAGTGAATGAGTGGTTGAAAGTAGCCTCTCGTTTCATTTTGAGTGTGCAATTCCATTTGTTTACCTTGAAGAAAACATGGCACGTAGCGAGGAAAATGTGGCCGCATCTTCCTTCAGGGCTTTGAGTTCGTTCCTTAGTTTCAGCATGGTTTCCCTCACCATGGATTTTTCATTCTCATACTTGCTCTTCAGATTAGACAAAGCCACTTCTGCAGTCTGCACTCAGAGAGCGATCATCAATGAAATGACACTTAAACAAACAAACTGACTGACTGATAATGCATTTGGCGGCAAAACAAATGACGGGCAGACCTGCTTGTTCGCCTTTAGAACTGTACGAAGCGTTGCGATCTGCTCCCTCTTTGTGCTGAGCAACGACTTCAGCTTTAGTGTTTCCTCCAGTAGAGCTTCCCTCTCTCGTACACTGCTCCCATCATCAGGATCAGGTGGTAGGGGACGTTGGCGGGCCAACTCGGCAGTGTGTCCTACAGCTTGGCTCAACGCTTGGACCTGCTCTTTGAGTACAGCAACTACACTTGGCAAAGCCAAAGCCTACAGCAAGGCACAAAAGCAGAAGAAAACTGTTTCAACAACTTTTGTTCATAAATAATTGCACGAAAACAAAACAAACCTGTACAAGAGAGACTACTTGGATTTGGCCTGTTCTAGCGACTGCAGTTGCCCGTCATAACCACAAATCAAGCTAAGAACATAATATACACATATGCGTACAATTAAAAAGCTCCAAATTTGTACTTCATGTGTAGGAAGCATGAAATAACCAGAAAATGTGGCTATTTTATAAAGCTATTTTGTGTATAATCATCAATGTACAGTACTACACTTTGTACAAGGTGTCCCTGCTGCTGAAGCAGTGTCTCGGCAAAGGTTATGCTGCATGGTTTTGTTGTGCTAGGCGGTTTGCCATTGCCTTCTCAGCAGTAAGTCAGGGCAGGAGTTTGTAATTTGTCCAGGGTGCCTAAGACATCCCTACACTTTATAAGAACCATTAAGCCATTAAGCTGGGGACTTTAATATGCAACACCAACTAGTGCTGGCAGTCCTCCATGTCAAAGTCCTTCCGGTGTACGAAGCATACATCAATGCCTGATCCCACATGCAAAACACCAGGTTGATAGTTTATAGCTGGGTCAAGATTCTAACATGGGCTAGATAGCTTGTGGGCGAGTAGTTCTAAGCTATCCTGAAAGCCCTTGTGTATTATACTTAGAGAAAAATATGAGATTATTACCCTCGCCTGAGGAGAGGGTATTGCATTTGAGTCCGTTTGTTACTTGCCGGAAAAAATTTCCGGCAAGTATGTTGATCTGTTCGTTTGTTTGTTACTTGCCGGAAAAAAATTTCCGGCAAGTATGTTGATCTGTTCGTTTGTCTGTTTGTTACTTGCCGGAAAAGATTCCGGCAAGTATGTTGATCTGTTCGTTTGTTTGTCTGTCTGTCTGTCTGTCTGTTTGTCTGTCTGTTTGCAGCACTGCGTCTACACCGTTGCACGTAGAATCGCCAAACTTTGCACACATATTGGACTTGCCCTGGAATAGACTGTGCCCAATTGATGACGTCATCGGTGACGTGGTTCGGCCGCCATCTTGGAAAAACCGAAAAACATTGCACCTCTATATCTCCGAAAGTACTGAACAGAAAAAATTGAGACATGGCTCATTGTAAAGAACTCTCCATGGGGAATAAAATATGTTAATGATGACGTCATCAGTCACGTGGTTCGGTCGCCATCTTGGAAAAACGGCAAAACGTTGTGCCACTATATCTCCAAAAGTGCTGAACAGAAAAAATTGAGACATGGCTCATTGTAAAGCACTCTCCATGGGGAATACAATATGTTAATGATGATGTCATCAGTCACGTGGTCGGCCGCCATCTTGGAAAAACGGCAAAACTTTGCACCACTATATCTCCAAAAGTGCTGAACAGAAAAAATTGAGACATGGCTCATTGGAAAGCACTCTCCATGGGGAATACAATATGTTAATGATGATGTCATCAGTCACGTGGTCGGCCGCCATCTTGGAAAAACGGCAAAACTTTGCACCACTATATCTCCAAAAGTGCTGAACAGAAAAAATTGAGACATGGCTCATTGTAAAAAACTCTCCATGGGGAATAAAATATGTTAATGACGTCATATGTCACGTGGTCGGCCGCCATCTTGGAAAAACGGCAAAAATTTGCACCACTATATCTCCAAAAGTGCTGAACAGAAAAAATTGAGACATGGCTCATTGTAAAGAACTCTCCATGGGGAATAAAATTTGTTAATAATGACGTCATATGTCACGTGGTTCGGTCGCCATCTTGGAAAAACCGAAATATTTTGCACCTCCATATCTCTGAATGTGCTGAATAGAAAAAATTGAGACATGGCTCATTGTAAAGAACTCTCCATGGGGAATAAAATATGTTAATGATGATGCCATCGGTCACGTGGTTCGGTCGCCATCTTGGAAAAACGGCAAAACGTTGCGCCACTATATCTCCAAAAGTGCTGAACAGAAAAAATTGAGACATGGCTCATTGTAAAGAACTCTCCATGGGGAATAAAATATGTTAATGATGACGTCATCAGTCACGTGGTCGGCCGCCATCTTGGAAAAACGGCAAAACTTTGCACCACGAAATCTCCAAAAGTGCTGAACAGAAAAAATTGAGACATGGCTCATTGTAAAGAACTCTCCATGGGGAATAAAATATGTTAATGATGATGTCATATGTCACGTGGTCGGCCGCCATCTTGGAAAAACGGCAAAACTTTGCACCACTATATCTCCAAAAGTGCTGAACAGAAAAAATTGAGACATGGCTCATTGTAAAGAACTCTCCATGGGGAATAAAATATGTTAATGATGATGTCATATGTCACGTGGTCGGCCGCCATCTTGGAAAAACGGCAAAACTTTGCACCGCTATATCTCCAAAAGTGCTGAACAGAAAAAATTGAGCTCATTGTAAAGAACTCTCCATGGGGAATAAAATGTTAGTGATGACGTCATCGGTCACGTGGTTCGGCCGCCATCTTGGAAAAACTCAAAAACTTTGCACCTCCATATCTCCGAAAGTGCTGAATAGAAAAAATTGAGACATGGCTCATTGTAAAGAACTCTCCATGGGGAATAAAATATGTTAATGATGATGCCATCAGTCACGTGGTTCGGCCGCCATCTTGGAAAAACGGGAAAACTTTGCACCACTATATCTCCAAAAGTGCAGAATGGAAAAAATTGAGACATGGCTCATTGTAAAGAACTCTCCAGGGGGAATAAAATATGTTAATGATGACGTCATCTATCACGTGGTTCGGCCGCCATATTTGTTCTAAATGGCCGATAAAAAAGTACATTCCGGCAAGTCCTCGGTCTCTGACCGATTTTTCATTACTTTCCGGCAAGTATGTTGATCTGTTCGTTTGTTACTTGCCGGAAAAAATTCCGGCAAGTATGTTGATCTGTCTGTTTGTCTGTCTGTTTGTCTGTTTACAGCAATGCGTCTACACCGTTGCACGGAGAATCGCCAAACTTTGCACACATAATGGTCTTGCCCTCTAATATACTGTGCCCCAATGATGACGTCATCGGTGACGTGGTTCGGCCGCCATCTTGGAAAAACCGAATAAATTTGCACCTCTATATCTCCGAAAGTACTGAACAGAAAAAATTGAGACATGGCTCATTGTAAAGAACTCTCCATGGGGAATAAAATATGTAAATGATGACGTCATCAGTCACGTGGTTCGGTCGCCATCTTGGAAAAACGGCAAATCGTTGCGCCACTATATCTCCAAAAGTGCTGAACAGAAAAAATTGAGACATGGCTCATTGGAAAGAACTCTCCATGGGGAATAAAATATGTTAATGATGACGTCATATGTCACGTGGTCGGCCGCCATCTTGGAAAAACGGCAAAACTTTGCACCACTATATCTCCAAAAGTGCTGAACAGAAATAATTGAGACATGGCTCATTGTAAAGAACTCTCCATGGGGAATAAAATATGTTAATGATGACGTCATCAGTCACGTGGTCGGCCGCCATCTTGGAAAAACGGCAAAACTTTGCACCACAAAATCTCCAAAAGTGCTGAACAGAAAAAATTGAGACATGGCTCATTGTAAAGAACTCTCCATGGGGAATAAAATATGTTAATGATGACGCCATCGGTCACGTGGTTCGGACGCCATATTTGTCTTAAATGGCCGATAAAAGAGTACATTCCGGCAAGTCCTCGGTCTCTGACCGATTTTTCATCTGTCTGTCTGTTTGTCTGTTTGCAGCACTACGTCTACACCGTTGCACGTAGAATCGCCAAACTTGGCACACATATTGGTCTTGCCCTCTAATGTACTGTGCCCAAATGATGACGTCATCAGTCACGTGGTTCGGCCGCCATCTTGGAAAAACCGAAAATTTTTGCACCTCGATATCTCAAAGTGCTGAACAGAAAAAATTGAGACATGGCTCATTGTGAAGAACTCTCCATGGGGAATAAAACATGTTAATGATGACGTCATCAGTCACGTGGTCGGCCGCCATCTTGGAAAAACGGCAAAACTTTGCACCAATATATCTCCAAAAGTGCTGAACAGAAAAAATTGAGACATGGCTCATTGTAAAGAACTCTCCATGGGGAACAAAATATGTTAATGATGACGTCATCAGTCACGTGGTTCGGCCGCCATCTTGGAAAAACGGGCAAGCTTTGCACCACTATATCTCCGAAAGTACTGAACAGAAAAAATTGAGACATGGCTCATTGTAAAGAACTCTCCATGGGGAATAAAACATGTTAATGATGACGTCATCAGTCACGTGGTCGGCCGCCATCTTGGAAAAACGGCAAAACTTTGCACCACTATATCTCCAAAAGTGCTGAACAGAAAAAATTGAGACATGCCTCATTGTAAAGAACTCTCCATGGGGAATAAAATATGTTAATGATGACGTCATATGTCACGTAGTTCGGCCGCCATCTTGGAAAAACCGGAAAACGTTACACCTCCATATCTCCGAAAGTCCTGAATAGAAAAACTTGGGACGTGGCTCAATGTAAAGAACTCTCCATGGGGAATAAAATATGTTAATGATGACGTCATCAGTCACGTGGTTCGGCCGCCATATTTGTCCTAAATGGCCAATAAAAAAGTACATTCCGGCAAGTCCTCGGTCTCTGACCGATTTTTCATTTGTCTGTCTGTCTGTCTGTTTGTCTGTTTGCAGCACTACGTCTACACCGTTGCACGTAGAATCGCCAAACTTGGCACACATATTGGTCTTGCCCTCTAATATACTGTGCCCAAATGATGACGTCATCGGTGACGTGGTTCGGCCGCCATCTTGGAAAAACCGAAAAACTTTACACCTCCATATCTCCGAAAGTGCTGAACAGAAAAAATTGAGACATGGCTCATTGTAAATAACTCTCCATGGGGAATAAAATATGTTACTGATGAAGTCATCAGTCACGTGGTTCGGCCGCCATCTTGGAAAAACCGAAAAACTTTGCACCTCCATATCTCCGAAAGTGCTGAACAGAAAAAATTGAGACATGGCTCATTGTAAATAACTCTCCATGGGGAATAAAATATGTTAATGATGATATCATCGGTCACGTGGTTCGGCCGCCATATTTGTTCTAAATGGCCGATAAAAAGTACATTCCGGCAAGTCCTCGGTCTCTGACCGATTTTTCATTACTTGCCGGAAAAATTTTCCGGCAAGTATGTTGATCTGTTCGTTTGTTACTTGCCGGAAAAGATTCCGGCAAGTATGTTGATCTGTTCGTTTGTTTGTCTGTCTGTTTGTCTGTTTGCAGCACTACGTCTACACCGTTGCACGTAGAATCACCAAACTTAGCACACGTATTTGTCTTGCCCTCTAATATACTGTGCCCAAATGATGACGTCATCGGTCACGTGGTTCGGCCGCCATCTTGGAAAAACCGAAAAATTTTGCACCTCGATATCTCAAAGTGCTGAACAGAAAAAATTGAGACATGGCTCATTGTAAAGAACTCTCCATGGGGAATAAAATATGTTAATGATGACGTCATCGGTCACGTGGTTCGGCCGCCATCTTGGAAAAAACGAAAATTTTTGCACCTCCATATCTCCGAAAGTCCTGAACAGAAAAAATTGAGACATGGCTCATTGTAAAGAACTCTCCATGGGGAATAAAATATGTTAATGATGACGTCATCAGTCACGTGGTTCGGCCGCCATCTTGGAAAAACCGAAAATTTTTGCACCTCCATATCTCCGAAAGTCCTCAACAGAAAAAAATTGAGACATGGCTCATTGTAAAGAACTCTCCATGGGGAATAAAATATGTTAATGATGACGTCATCGGTCACGTGGTTCGGCCGCCATCTTGGGAAAAACGAAAATTTTTGCACCTCCATATCTCCGAAAGTCCTGAACAGAAAAAATCGAGACATGGCTCATTGTAAAGAACTCTCCATGGGGAATAAAATATGTTAATGATGACGTCATCAGTCACGTGGTTCGGCCGCCATCTTGGGAAAACCGAAAAACTTTGCACCACTATATCTCCAAAAGTGCTGAACAGAAAAAATTGAGACATGGCTCATTGGAAAGAACTCTCCATGGGGAATAAAATATGTTAATGATGACGTCATATGTCACGTGGTTCGGCCGCCATCTTGGGAAAAATTGCACTTCCATATCTCTGAAAGTGCTGAATAGAAAAAATTGAGACATGGCTCATTGAAAAGAACTCTCCATGGGGAATAAAATAAGTTAATGATGATGTCATCTATCACGTGTTTCGGCCGCCATATTTGTCCTAAATGGCCGATAAAAAAAGTACATTCCGGCAAGTCCTCGGTCTCTGACCGATTTTTCATTACTTGCCGGAAAAATTTCCGGCAAGTATGTTGAGCTGTTCGTTTGTCTGTTTGTCTGTCTGTCTGTTTGTCTGTCTGTCTGTTTGCAGCACTGCATATACACCGTTGCACGTAGAATCGCCAAACTTTACACACATATTGGTCTTGCCCTGGAATAGACTGTGCCCAATTGATGACGTCATCGGTGACGTGGTTCGGCCGCCATCTTGGAAAAACCGAAAAACTTTGCACTTCTATATCTCCGAAAGTACTGAACAGAAAAAATTGAGACATGGCTCATTGTAAAGAACTCTCCATGGGGAATAAAATATGTTAATGATGACGTCATCAGTCACGTGGTCGGCCGCCATCTTGGAAAAACGGCAAAACTTTGCACCACGAAATCTCCAAAAGTGCTGAACAGAAAAAATTGAGACATGGCTCATTGTAAAGCACTCTCCATGGGGAATAAAATATGTTAATGATGATGTCATATGTCACGTGGTAGGCCGCCATCTTGGAAAAACGGCAAAACTTTGCACCGCTATATCTCCAAAAGTGCTGAACAGAAAAAATTGAGACATGGCTCATTGTAAAGAACTCTCCGTAGGGAATAAAATATGTTAATGATGATGTCATCGGTCAGGTGGTTCAGCCGCCATATTTGTCCTAAATGGCCGATAAAAAAGTACATTCCGGCAAGTCCTCGGTCTCTGACCGATTTTTCATTACTTGCCGGAAAAAATTTTCCGGCAAGTATGTTGATCTGTTCGTTTGTCTGTTTGTCTGTCTGTCTGTTTGTCTGTTTGCAGCACTACGTCTACACCGTTGCACGTAGAATCACCAAACTTTGCACACGTATTTGTCTTGCCCTCTAATATACTGTGCCCAAATGATGACGTCATCGGTCACGTGGTTCGGCCGCCATCTTGGAAAAACCGAAAAATTTTGCACCTCGATATCTCAAAGTGCTGAACAGAAAAAATTGAGACATGGCTCATTGTAAAGAACTCTCCATGGGGAATAAAATATGTTAATGATGACGTCATCGGTCACGTGGTTCGGCCGCCATCTTGGAAAAAACGAAAAATTTTGCACATCCATATCTCTGAATGTACTGAATAGAAAAAATTGAGACATGGCTCATTGCAAAGAACTCTCCATGGAGAATACAATATGTTAATGATGACGTCATCGGTCACGTGATTCGGCCGCCATCTTGGAAAATCCGAAAAACTTTGCACCTCCATATCTCCGAAAGTGCTGAATAGAAAAAATTGAGACATGGCTCATTGTAAAGAACTCTCCATGGGGAATAAAATATGTTAATGATGACCTCATCAGTCACGTGGTTCGGCCGCCATCTTGGAAAAAACGAAAAACTTTGCACCTCCATATCTCTGAAAGTGCTGAATAGAAAAAATTGAGACATGGCTCATTGTCAAGAACTCTCCATGTGGAATAAAATATGTTAATGATGACGTCATAGGTCACGTGGTTCGGCCGCCATCTTGGAAAAACCGAAAAACTTAGCACCTCTGTATCTCGAAAAGTGCTGAATAGAAAAAATTGAGACATGGCTCATTGTAAAGAACTCTCCATGGGGAATAAAATATGTTAATGATGATGCCATTGGTCACGTGGTTCGGCCGCCATCTTGGAAAAACGGGAAAACTTTGCACCACTATATCTCCAAAAGTGCAGAATGGAAAAAATTGAGACATGGCTCATTGTAAAGAACTCCATGGGGAATAAAATAGGTTAATGCTGGCGTCATGAGTCACGTGGTTCGGCCGCCATCTTGGAAAAACCGAAACACTTTGCACCTCCATATCTCTGAAAGTACTGAATAGAAAAAATTGAGACATGGCTCATTGTGAAGAACTCTCCATGTGGAATAAAATATGTAATGATGACGTCATAGGTCACGTGGTTCGGCCGCCATTTTGGAAAAACCGAAAAACTTTGCACCTCCATATCTCCGGAAGTGCTGAATAGAAAAAATTGAGACATGGCTCATTGTAAAGAACTCTCCATGGGGAATAAAATATGTTAATGATGACGTCATCGGTCACGTGGTTCGGCCGCCATCTTGAAAAAACCGAAAAACTTAGCACCTCTTTGTGTCCAAAAGTGCTGAATAGAAAAAATTGAGACATGGCTCATTGTAAAGAATTCTCCGTGGGGAATAAAATATGTTAATGATGACGTCATCGGTCACGTGGTTCGGCCGCCATATTTGTCCTAAATGGCCGATAAAAAAGTACATTCCGGCAAGTCCTCGGTCTCTGACCGATTTTTCATCTGTCTGTCTGTCTGTTTGCAGCACTGCGTCTACACCGTTGCACGTAGAATCGCCAAACTTTGCACACATATTGGTCTTGCCCTGGAATAGACTGTGCCCAATTGATGACGTCATCGGTGACGTGGTTCGGCCGCCATCTTGGAAAAACCGAAAAACTTTGCACCTCTATATCTCCGAAAGTACTGAACAGAAAAAATTGAGACATGGCTCATTGTAAAGAACTCTCCATGGGGAATAAAATATGTAAATGATGACGTCATCAGTCACGTGGTTCGGTCGCCATCTTGGAAAAACGGCAAAACGTTGCGCCACTATATCTCCAAAAGTGCTAAACAGAAAAAATTGAGACATGGCTCATTGTAAAGAACTCTCCATGGGGAATAAAATATGTTAATGATGACGTCATATGTCACGTGGTCGGCCGCCATCTTGGAAAAACGGCAAAACTTTGCACCACTATATCTCCAAAAGTGCTGAACAGAAAAAATTGAGACATGGCTCATTGTAAAGAACTCTCCATGGGGAATAAAATATGTTAATGCTGACGTCATCAGTCACGTGGTCGGCCGCCATCTTGGAAAAACGGCAAAACTTTGCACCACGAAATCTCCAAAAGTGCTGAACAGAAAAAATTGAGACATGGCTCATTGTAAAGAACTCTCCATGGAGAATAAAATATGTTAATGATGATGTCATATGTCACGTGGTCGGCCGCCATCTTGGAAAAATGGCAAAACTTTGCACCACTATATCTCCAAAAGTGCTGAACAGAAAAAATTAAGACATGGCTCATTGTAAAGAACTCTCCATGGGGAATAAAATTTGTTAATGATGACGTCATATGTCACGTGGTTCGGCCGCCATATTTGTCCTAAATGGCGGATAAAAAAGTACATTCCGGCAAGTCCTCGGTCTCTGACCGATTTTTCATCTGTCTGTCTGTCTGTCTGTCTGTCTGTTTGCAGCACTGCGTCTACACTGTTGCACGTAGAATCGCCAAACTTTGCACACATATTGGTCTTGCCCTGGAATAGACTGTGCCCAATTGATGACGTCATCGGTGACGTGGTTCGGCCGCCATCTTGGAAAAACCGAAAAACTTTGCACCTCCATATCTCCGGAAGTGCTGAACAGAAAAAATTGAGACATGGCTCATTGGTAAGAACTCTCCATGGGGAATAAAATATGTTAATGATGACGTCATATGTCACGTGGTCGGCCGCCATCTTGGAAAAACCGAAAAACTTTGCACCTCCATATCTCCGAAAGTGCTGAATAGAAAAAATTGAGACATGGCTCATTGTAAAGAACTCTCCATGGGGAATAAAATATGTTAATGATGATATCATCGGTCACGTGGTTCCGCCGCCATATTTGTTCTAAATGGCCGATAAAAAGTACATTCCGGCAAGTCCTCGGTCTCTGACCGATTTTTCATTTGTCTGTCTGTCTGTTTATCTGCACAGAATAAACACGATTATCTCTGCAAACGTTGGTCCGATTGAAAGGAAATTTTCACCAGAAGTGCAACTCCACCTGTAGATTTTAAAAAATGATAATTATGACGTCATAGGACATGTGGTATGGGCGCCATCTTGGAAAAACCGAAAAACATTGCACCTCCACATCTCCGAAAGCGCTGAATAGAAAAAATTGAGACATGGCTCATTGTAAAGAACTCTCCATGGGGAATAACATATGTTAATGATGATGTCATAGGTGCCTCCATTTTGACATCATAATTCGACAAGTACAAAACTTCATCTGATCAAGATGTAATTTCTTGAGCATCATCTCGGGATAAATTGGTGGAGAAAAAATAAATAAATAATGATGACGACATCGGTTACGAGCTTCGGCCGCCTATTTGTTTTAACACAAAAGCCTTAAAAACAACTGACAACACGTCCTGGTGAGGGTCTGCAATCTCCGATTGCTCTTTCTAGTTTTTTTTTGCAGTCTGTCTGTTTGTGTTCAGAGCGGGGCTTTGAAATCAAATTATCATTATATTTGCTCTGAGTAGATTCTCAGGCTTCATATGCTGCTTTTGCAAGGCTCGCGCTTTCTGACTCTCTCGTGGCTTTACCTTGACTCTAATTCGATGTTTGATTTCATTTTTCATAGTCGCCAAGATGGTTTAAGACTCGGTTGTTAAAAACCCAGGAAGAAAATTGGCATTTTTAGACAAAAACTGCAACTTTTTAGACAAAAACTGAACAAACTAAATTATAGAAGGCCTATTTTCAATGTCAGTTTTTTAAATACATGGTTTAAGGCTCGTAATGGAGCTGACACACACAGACCGAGGAGAGAGGGAAGGGAGATAGAGTGTGAGGTGGGGGGGGGGGGGGGGGGGGGGGGGGAGGGAGAAGGTAGGGAGGGGAAAGGGGAAAGGGGAGAAGGATGGTGGGGAAGGAAGGGGGGTTAAAGGAGGGGGGAGTAGGAGAGGGGAGGGGAAGGGTGGGGACAGAGAGAGGAAGAGAGGAAGGGTGAGGGAGAGATGGAGAGAGAGGGGGAGGGTGAGGGAGACGAGAGAGGGGTAGAGGGGGGGGGGGGTCGGGTGTTGAAAGAGGCATAGAGAGAGGGGTAGGGGGGAGAAAGAGGGGCAGGTGAGGGATAGACGGGCAGGCGGAGAATAGAGAGGAGCTGGGGTAGAGAAGGGTAGGGGGTTGGGGGGTGGGGAGAGAGGGGCAGGGAGAAGGGTAGCAAGGAAGGGGAGGGAAGGAGTGGATTGGGGAGAGGGAAGGAGTGGATTGGGGAGGGGGAAGGGGGGAGTAGAGAAAGGAGAGCTCATCTTGGTCACATTTTTAATTACGTGAACTTTCCACAGTCCCTGCTAGTGTGTGTATTATGTATGTATATATGTATGTATGTATGTATGTATGTATGTATGTATGCATGTGTATATATATATGTATGTATATATGTATGTATATATATATATATATATATATATATATATATATATATATATATACATATATATATATATATATATATATATATATATATATATATATATATATATACAGTATATATATATATATATATATATATATATATATATATATATATATATATATATATATATATCTATCTATAATTCCAGTAATCTCTGTGTGTTTGTTTGTACGTTTGTACGTTTGTACGTTTGTACGTTTGTTTGTTTGTCTGTGACCGCTGTTTCTCGACAACTACCGGTCCGATATACTTGAAACTTGCCAGGTATATTGCTGGGGACCCGAGGATGTGCCTTTTCAAGGTTTGAAATTAATCGGACAAGTACTTACCGAGCTATGGCGATTTAGCCGTTCGCCGTTCGCTTTGGCTTTGCGAATGGACCAAACCATTCATGTAAATAGAGGGGGGGGGGGGGTGTTCTGTGGTCGTTCGCTTTGGCTTTGCGAATGGACCAAACCATTCATGTAAATAGAGGGGGGGGGGTTCTGTGGTCGTTCGCTTTGGCTTTGCGAATGGACCAAACCATTCATGTAAAT